>NC_073691.1:118262600-118312600 GCF_029784155.1 Uranotaenia lowii | reverse complement strand
AGCATGTCGACAGCATACAAATAACAAAACGCGAACAAGACTCTACTCATGCTGGGAACCAAATTTTTTTTTTAAGCTATATGCGAAGTAATGGACGAGAAAAAATATCTAAATTTACGTTAACGTGTGAATCTCAGTGGAAATATATCCTTTTAAGAGATCCACAGAATACGACAAAAATTTACAAAATTAAAATTAGGTTAAAAGATATGAAGAAAAAAATTAAAACTAAGGCTGTCTTAAAACTAAATTAATAAAAAAAACTGAACTAAAATAAAATATTTAAAGGTAAACAAAAAAAACTAAAATTACTATGACTGATATGATGGTTGGTGGTTAACGAACATGAATTCCTTTGAGATATTGTATCAAATTTGTTTTAAAGGCGGATCGACTGTTGATGATTTTGATTCGATTGGGTAAACTATTATATTTGGTAGGCCCAATGAAGGAGATTCTTCGTTGACCTAGTGTAGTCGATGATCTACTACGCTGAAGATGACTTGGTTTAATTAGCAATAAGGCACTTTTAATGTTATAAGTATCTGCATTTATATTTACCTTACCGGAAAGGAACAACTTTCAAGCGGGAAACATGATCCGGGAGAATTAACATCCTCATAAACTCTCAAAACCCTCAGCCATTCGCGTAATATTCACTTAGCGCAAACTTTAACACAACAAGCAAACTGAACTGATGCATCTTCAAATCCATGGCTCCATTTTCCTCCCAACCCCTCGAAGTTAAACGAGGGAAACGATACGCGAGCAGCAATCAAAAAGCCAACGCCGCAAAGCAAATGTGAGCTCAACTTCAACGGAGATGGGTAGGTACCTTCCTACTGATATTCACAACAGAGCCCCAGAACGCGCGCCCTATCATTGAAAGAGAGTAACTTTTCAAGTGCACTTCAAAAGATTTTTCACTTTAGGTGCCATTAACAGACAAACTCTCAAAGCCAAGTCAAGTCAGTCAGGTAAGGCCAGGAAGAAAAAGTTCTCAAGTCGATGGAGGATGGAGGAGTTTCTTCGAAGAAAAACAAAACTGCAGAAAAAATAAACCGGAAACAGAGTAGGTAAAGTTGTACACTAACAGCCCTAATTGATTGCGATACTTGTTGTACCTACTCGTACCGCACTGTACTTGCGCTTGCTGCACAAAATGACGTAATCAGATTGCACACTCGCTAATCCTGTGGGTGGGGGGGGGGACCGTTTTAAGCATTTCAGTATTCCCGCGTTTAATGATCTTTTTTTTTTCTTTCCGTTCTTTTAGAATCTCGTTGAAATGATTCGATAAAATTCTTCTTGTCTTTGTTTATGTTTTTGACGTTAGTGACATTCTACCCCACGGTGTGTTTTCTAGATGCTTTAGTTTTTGTTTAATGAAAATATCATCAAAACCGTGTTTTTATCATTCTTTTTCTTTTTAGTAAGGCGCAAATCAGTTCTCTGGGTCGTCGAAAGTGTTCAATTTGGTTCTTAGATGATAGGTATCGTTGTAAATAGCGATTACGCTTAACTGGTACGTTTTGTACAGTTTTCCCATACACATAAATCACAAAACATAAAGATCAAATTATCATTGAAAATCTGACATGAAAAGCGATTTTTTAAGATTTCGTACTTTAGCTACACATCACAATAATTAAGTTTTTTATACAATTTTGATTTTTTGTTTACTTTCATTTCTGGACACTGACCAAAGATATAGCGCCTTTTCTCGCTCTTAAAAATAAAAAAAGAAGAACAGAAATTCGTAGAAAACAAAAGCTTTCGACTTCTGTTATTAACTTGAAAGGTTTCAATGACTTTCAATTAACTGCGATTCTTTAACAGATGTTAATTTTCTAGAAAATTGAAATGATTGACAATAAAGATATGATTTTCAGCACTTGAGAACATATTCTTAAGTTGCAAAAGAACTATTGTCAACAGTAAGACCAGTAAAATGTTTTGTTTTTCAGTATTTAAATGGAAATTTGCAAATCCAATTTATTTTAATTGGTAATATTTATAATTCACAACATTTCACAGGAAGGGGTAATATGCCCCATCTGCAAGAAGGGCAACAAATTGGACTGTGAGAACTACCGAGCAATCACTGTCCTCAATGCCGCCTACAAAGTGTTGTCCCGAATCCTACTCCGCCGCCTAACGCCACACGCTAACAGATTCGTGGAAAGTCATCAGGCCGGCTTCATGGAGGACGGTCTACGACGGAACAAGGCGACGGTGGATGGAACGCAGTGTTGTGAGATCCGGCGGCGAATTATCAGCGGAAGTCGTGCCTACTATGGACTCCACAAACAACTGCGGTCCAGAAGACTTCGCCCCCGCACAAAGTGTAACCTGTACACAACGCTCATTAGACCGGTTTTCCTCTACGGGCACGGGACGTGGATATTGCTCGAGGAGGACCTGCACACACTCGGAGTATTTGAACGACGAGTGTTAAGAACCATCTTTTGCGGCGTGCAGGAGAACGGAGTGTGGAGGTCGCGCGACTCTACACGGTGAAAAAAGACGACTGTTGTTTCAATTATTTCAGATAGTTCTACTAATCATCAAAGTGTAGTTATTTTTTCCGAATTCAACTATAAATATGATAGACTCTACTTCAAACTGCATATTGACCTTACGCAATCAACTATGAATATAATGAATTCAACTGTAATGGTATAATTGATTCTGTAAATATGATAGATTCAACTACAATTGTATGATTGATTTTTGGCATTCAACTATAGATATAATAGATTAAACTACAAACTGCTGATTGATCTTACGCAATCAACTATTAATATAATAGATTCAATGGTATTGATATAACTGATTTAACTATTGATATGATGGATTCAACTACAATTGTATGATTGATTTTTTAACATTCAACTATAAATATAATATATTGAACTATACATCTATATAATATATTGAACTATACACATATACATCATTATGATTTTAACTAAAATGTGGGTATCCTTTTGTGACAATGTTATTTGCAGCGCAAAAAAAAACAAAAAAAATAATTTTGGAATTTGGTTTTGTGGTCGGATCAAAATGGATTTCGGTGGACCGAACCGAGCCGATTTATTAGCGGAGCAACTCGAAAAAGTTATTCTTTGCGGAAAATGTTAGCCTGATGCGATGCTTCTGACACCACCAAATCGTCCTCCGGATTGCTGCTCGTCGAGTCATTCATCAGAAATATAATTGAATCTTTTATATTTACAGTTAAATCAACTATACAAGTATAGTTGTTTCCGATAGGGCAAGGTATTCTTCAGATTTAATAGATCTCGTCTGGAGAGAGAAGTTGAGAACGAAATTTGACACCCCAAGCAATCAAAGGTCTAATAAAGCAGATACGAAAAAGCTTAATTAGCTCCATCATTGATCTGAAGAACGTTCTAAGCAGCTCAAAATTTAAGTCCTTATTGATACTTTTAAGTTCTAAAGCAAGTCTAAATGACCTTTTATTAAGCTTCCAGCGGTTTTTCAATTCAGCTTCTAAAAAATCGTAAAATAAGCAAAACATTCTTTGAATATCTTAAATTTCACCCTAGGAATCAGTTCATATAACCTTCTCTTAATTATTACCGTGATGCTATGCTACTCGGATACCAAACTCGACTCTTTGCGGTTTGCCGAGATTTGTTCAGCTCGATTGCTTCTTTTCTACATTTCCTACTCAATACTCAAATTTCTTATTGAAAACAAGCTTGCCAAGTTTGGGCATCGAACTCCGACCTTCGTGGTGACAATCGAAAACTTTACCACAAGGGTAAGTCTAGATGTTGTTCTAAATAAAACTTAAAGTTCAAATGATCATAAGATTTTGTAGAATATCTGCAGGCGCACCCGCCCAACCAGACAGCCAACCAGGAAGAAAGCTCTTCATTGCACTTATATTCAAAGCGAAGGTTTGAATAACCTCTGGGCTGAATGAAACTACGATTTCAAAGTAGTGAATTTTATTTTATCGTCGTTTTTTGGCGGATGGTAGATTCAAAAACGTTTTAACCAGTTGTCCAGACGTTTCGAGTTACTCTGGCTTTCGCTCCTCTTCAGTGGACACTAAAATTTTATTTATCGCACTGAATTTTTATCTAATTACCAATATTTTAAATAACTGTTTTCGTCCTATATTTTCAACAGTTAACATTATAGGATGATTCCAGGACAGCAAAACAGTTGCAAAAAACAATTCGGTATCGATTTTTGAAAAGGGCGAATATGCCAAGACCTTAGTTTTGAGAAAAGAAGCATTCAAATTTTCAGAATATATAAACAATTTCCTATTTCACAGCATTGAATCATTTTCCTAACTAAGTCAATAAACTTCTTTAAAATCAACGTAATTTCACTATCCGATTGATAAATTTAGTTTTTCCGTGATTATTACTTCTAAAAGTTCAAAAATATAATTATGTGCCCTTTTGCTTTTTTATTTGTTTACTAGCCTAATGTGAGCGCCCTTTTGAATTCCAGAATGACTGTTTGCTTTTCATAGTACTGAAACGGCTCTTATCAAAGTCCACGATGACATCGCCCAGTGCATCGACAAAAAAGGTGTTGCAATTATGTTAATGATTGATTTTTCGAAAGCATTTGATCGATTGTCACATTCTAAACTTTGTGAGAAACTTTTATCTTGTTTTAACTTTAGTTCATCCGCAGTTAACTTGGTAAAGTCCTATCTTAATGGAAGACAGTAAACTGTTTTTTATGCAAATATGCTTTCAAATTTTAGAACAATTTCTTCTGGTGTCCCTCAGGGATCTGTTTTAGGTCCTCTATTGTTCTCGCTGTTTATTAATGATCTCCCATCGGTTCTCATAAATTGTCAAATTCATCTGTTCGCCGATGATGTTCAAGTGTATCTATGCAATGACACTCCATATAATCGTTTACAAGTAGCTGATGAAATGAACTCAGATTTGTCAAAACTTTTCGAATGGTCTGTAAATAATCTTTTACCTATTAATTCATCCAAGACTAAAGCTATTTTCTTTTCACGAAACAAGAATGAAATTGAGCCGCCTTCTTTGTTACTAAATGGTGATGAAATTCAATTTTCAAATAAGGTAAACAATCTCGGTGTAATTTTTGAAAACAATCTTAGTTGGAACTCACAAATCAAGCAGCAGTGTTCGGAAATTTATTTCACACTTAAGAGGCTGAACATAAGTACCAGACACTTAGATTCCACGACTAAACTGAAACTTTTCAAAACCTTCGTACTGCCATATTTCATATTCAGTTGTTTTACGTTTTCTAACGCCAATGTTTCTCAATTGAATCGCTTACAGACGGCTTTGAATGCATGCGTGCGATATGTTTACAGCCTTGATCGTTATGCAAGCGTTACTTTTCGCCAGAAACTTCTTCTTAGTTGCAGTTTTTCTAAATTTTATATATTCCGTAGCTGCATGACTGTATTTAATACCATAAAAAGTAGAAAGCCTCCTTATTTGAATTCTTTATTCATTCCACTACGTAGTTTGCGCTCATCCTGTTTTCTTTTACCTCATCATACTTCATTGTACTACAGTAATTCTTTCATTGTTAGGAAATAAAAAACTGGAACCAACTCCCCATTCAAGTTAAGATGAATTTTTCAAAAACACGTTTCAAAGAGGACTTGCTGGTATGGCGTTTAGACTTGTACGAATATTTAAGAATGCTCTCATCAACGTCAGGATTAGTTATACCAATTTACTTGAATTATTCTTATATTTATTACAAATCTGTAACGAGTTAAAAGATCATTGATCTTATGTTACATGTCAATAAAGAAATTAAAAAAAATATTCGGGGAATTTTCAGATATTTCGCCTTGCGGATGAGATTCCAAAACCATAATACTTTTAACACCCCTGAAAATTTCACCTCGAATGTTTTCCGGCACCATGTATTCTTATTTTAGTTCCGTCGAATAGTGGCCTTTAATCGGAATTTTACTTGAATTTCAATTGAAAGAATAAGTTTTATAAAAATTTCTACAGACGAAATTTCGGAAATTTTCTGCGGACGAAAAAAAAACGCGTGCGTTGCAATCAAGTCAACGCCTGCTCCTCCTGGCCCTCAATGAGTTTAGAAACTGTAACAAAACCTTTCATTTCGCGATGAAATTTTGAGGGGGAAAACCTTAACAGATGAAAACAAAACAAAAATTACTTTTCACCTCCTGGATGAATTGGGCGAAAGAGCATCGTGGCTACACACTCATAAAAAAAGCTATTCGCCTTATTTAAAAAGTGCATATAAGAAACATTCTGCACAAAAAGATGCTTGGTTAAATGCCGTTTTTTTTAATAAACAACGTCTAAGGGTTATTTTGAAAAACTTTGTGAAATGGTTCTTACGCACACTTGCTTTAATGTAATTTGATGTGACTTTGCAAAATAGCTCGAAGATACAACGACCCCAAGGCGGGATGTCGAGTTATGAACATAATCGTTTTCAAAATTTTCAGATGTAAACTATTCCAAGAACTATTGAACGTAGACCTCAGCTTTAGACATTAGAATCATATCTCAGATTCTAAATATAAATCAAGTTCTAGCCAAGCTTTGGAACTTCGAATTGCGATATTCATTAATACCATGGAATCAAATTTCAACTTGAGAATTATATTTAAACTCAAGCAGAGAATCTCTAATTGGTCTATCAGATTTCTTATTGAGATATCGATTTCAATCTTAGAATGAAAAAAAAATCCTTATTAATATTCAAAATCAATATTAATATCAAACTCAGAATCCACAGAAATATTTCAGCATAAGGTTACAAACACAAACATTTAAATACTAGACATTATTTAAATTGAAACGTAATATGTAAATTCAAGATTCAATACATATTAAGTTCATAAACTACGTAAGTACAATTCCTGGCTCAGTTTTCATACTCAGAGCTCAGAGTTCAAGTTCGAAGTTTTTATCAGATATCTTTCATTCTTATTTCAGACTATGATCACAGATTCCAACTTCAATCAGGGGATGAGATTTTGAAGTTACGAATAAGACAACAGAACTCCTATTTCATACTAAAATTCATGTTTTAGTTAAATTTGTATGACTATAATATAAGGTGATTGATATGGTTCAAATTTTAGAATAAAATGAAAGATTCAAGTAACATATTTGGCTTCATATCAAAAGTTAAATTCGGGATAAAAATTTGGTCTTGTGGTATAGTTCAGTTGACATGTCAGTTGTCTCCTGAGCTGATGTCCACGAGCTCGAGCCCAAGAGTAAATTGAACACTATGAACACAGTTCTACCGGATAAGTTTTTCAATAACGGTCCGCCAGCTGCAACGTTGATAAAGTCGCAAATGCCATAAAAATGGTAATTCGACTTTAATCGAAACAAAAAATGAATAAAAATTTAGAATTCAGAAAGAAAATTTGCAAACTTTTTTAACTCCTCTCCTATTAAACATCTCTCCTCAAGGTGCAATTTCGTTTGAACTGGTTCTCTTAAATATCAAAGCGTCCGGATGAACTTTGATAAAATATGGCTGCATTGATGAACACAAATAAATGGCTGGATTAATAATATTGTATTTTGAACCTTGTTGATTTAAACATAATTAATGAACAACTTTCCTTCGTTATCAAATCAAAAAGGCGAATCAACTTGCTACTTTTAAAGGTACATACTTTATAATTGGAGATCACCCAACATCTTGGAGAAACCCTCAGGTGAGATTATAGGCAGGTTCTTATCGCGCCACCGACTGACCGAGGGGCACTTACATATTTATGTACGAGCCAATTGATAGGAGAAAACGGGTTTTCTCCTTATTGGCATGAAACAAGAAGTATCGATTGCAAGGTAATCAGCGGCCAGCACGGTGTCCCTGATACTCTCAGCTCAGTCCATACTCATAAATATATTGGCGCGGTTGGCTCTGTGAAAGACTGCTATTATCATGTCAGCCGACTTTATTGCCCCATGCGACATGCGACTGTCATGCCAGAAACCCTTTCTTCTCCAAGCGAATGGGGCATTCGTCGAGGACGAGATATCACCAAAATTACATGTTTAAGTCTCTCGCCAGGGGAAAGCAATCGAATCCGAAATAAAAACAAATTATTTTCTTCAGAACTGGCATTGTGGCACAGTGAATGTAGCTTTAAAATATCTGTATTCAGTAGAAAAATCCAACCAATTTAGCTCTGTCGATTATGGTTTGGTGGCGATGCTCTAACTACGTGCCAATCAAATCTCAACAAGTTTCCCTCTCTCCTTCAGGTTTTCATCAATTTTTTTTTCCATTCATGTGTGAAACTAAGTACTCACCTTCCATCCTGCGCTACTGTTCGAATCGCCCTTGTCCTTAAAGTAGGGCACATTTTGCACCATCCATTCATAGATCTGGCTGAGCGTTAGGCGACTATCACCTGCTGAACTAATTGCTTGTGTAATTAAATCAGCGTACGATAGGTTACCCCAAGCGTTGCGACGCGATGAGTTCTTCTTAGCGGACGCCGACCCGGACGATGCGGCCGATTGTGGTTGATTTGCATTGGCACCTGGAAAGAAGAAGGAGGGCAAAAAAAAAACGAGACCAGGATTGAGAAAAAATTGACACTGGATCACTGGAATATGGCAGTTCAAAATAGGCGGAGGGGGGCAACGGCAGAAGCTTGAACTTGAGCAAAAAAAGGCGGATCTGTCATCTCTAGGGCTCACAGTTCATGTCGACAGTGGTTCCAAGCTTCTGATTTTAGAAGTGAACTTTAAAAAAAAGGTCTCATATCTTAACTTCAACCGCCCTAAGACGTATCCGGCACCGTTATTGACAATTTAAAAGAAAATGCATCGGATTTGTTCTACTAGAGGCGACGTGGAATTTGTATGCACTGCAAGTTTTCGCTTGTGTTTCGAACCACGCTTGGCCTACTAATGTGTTGTGGGAGATGCAACTCTATCTGTATCTACCACTTCATAGTAGTTGGCCCGTGCCGAACAAATATTTGATATGTGATGATAATACTTCTAAAAAATTTTACCAGCTCATTTTGACCATCTTTCATTTCCTCTTACTTTCTATCCGTCTATAAAAATTTCATAATCTTAAAATGCTCTTACTAAGAATGACATCACTTTTTACCGATAAGGCCGATACATTAAGTAACAGATATTCAAAATGTTTACGATATCCAGAAGCATCAGATTTGAAACAGCATTTTCTTGGCGCATCAAATCGAACTTTCTGCTTACCAGACGGCCGTTCGGTGTTTGTTTGTGAAAAGATTCTGCTACACGGTATATCTGAATTTTCTTTCTAGTTTCGTTTTTGGATGGATGATTTTGAGAACAGTTTTTCATCTTCTTTTCATAGTAGGGAGCACTAAGTTTATCAAGAATGTTTTCTTTTTATTAATATTACTTGTTATTTGATCGTCGTACATTGGAATGTCCTTTGCAGAGTTATGGAATGTGAAGAAGAGGTAATGAAACTTGTCATTTGTTTGAATGAATATGAAACAGTTTAAAACGATTTACTTGTAATAAGCATAGCATTGGGTGACTACACACATCTTGCATTGGCTGATACATGCGGTACAACTAATTATCAAGAACAATACAAGATGCCAAAATGAGTATCTGGATTCAAAACTCATTTCTAGTGTTGCCATTGAAAATCAGTGTAGTACTACAATGCACACCTCGACAAGTCAATGTAATCATAGTGGGGATAATCTGAAACAGCTAAAGAAACTTTTTAGGTGCAGAGAACTCATACGACCCAGGATGCTGTTTTCAGATAGGAAGGGGAAAGGTTGTTTTATAGGAAATCCTACTTGGCAGATAGGATTGATGAAGAATTTAAATACAATTGCTAAATCATATAAGCTTATAAAAAAAGAGAAAACAGGAACGAGCTCACCAATCTGTAAAAAATTGTAGATGGACATCGTACTATGCAAGATGCGCTGCGATACACTTTTAGTGAACCTACATCCACCGGCTTCTGATTTAATGAATGCACATCGCATTGCAAAAAAAAAAATCTTCAGAGGGTGGCAGTAGTTAAAGTCAAAAAACACACTGGCGACGACTGCGTGGAAGCACTACAGCAATTCGTCTGAAGATAATAATTTTTGTATTGTTAATAATTAACTTATTTTTCGCGATTTACATTCAAATTTATTAAATCAACATTTTAAAGCTGGAATTTTCCACTACACTAAGTTTGTGCTTTTCTTCGTTTCATAGTCTCGTCTATTCATACTACACTTCCGGTCATTTTGCTCTCACAAAACACGTTCATCGTTTTTTTAAAGACTCACATACGGCATAAAAAGCACTTTTACATCCCGTTAACACTGAATTCTGATGATAGCACAAAACAAAATAAACGCTTTGCTTTCCAGAGCTAGCGGTAAGATCCGCTAATTGAAATAAATGCACCTATTTTCCTCTAAATTTCCCGAACAACTTGCGAACTTTTTTCTCTGCATCTTGGTTGTTAATAGCTTCACCACGTTTCACCATTATTTTGTACTTGAAACTAAAAATTGATTAGATTTTTAATGGAATTCACCAAAAATTTTTATTCGCGAAAAAAAGGACGGAAAAAACGCGACGTCGGAAAAACCACGTGCGTTCTCGAGCACGGCTTACTGCGACTCTTAAAACGATTTACTTGTAATAAATAGAAAAAAACGTTTTACAGTGCTGAAGTGTTGGTAACAACAAATTGAGATCATTGTTGATCTCATATTGTTCAAACCAAAAGTTTGAATATTTTGTGTGCCATTCATTTTTAATTGTTAGATTTCATATCAACTTTACCGGTTGAAGTTTTTCTTATATTAAAAAAATAATTTAGAATTAGGGACAAGAGGTGAACTGTAACTTAGACAAAAATATCACTTCTATCCAATAAAGTCTATACAATTCTATCGAGTTGAGTCCTGTTTATGAGTTTTTTTTTACGAAAAAGCAATAAAACATAAGGGAAGAGGGGGCATAATGCCCACGTTAAGAAGAAAGCCTGGTTTAACTTTCATTTTCGGTTGTGTTAGGAAGTTTGGTTTATTTTCTGTCTAAATCTGATAGTTAGAATAACTGGAAGGTCAAAAAAGGCCACAATTTTGATGAAGTTTGAAGAGTAGGTTGAAAATTGGATTTCAGACTCAGTAGGGGCATAATGCGCATATGTGTGTACCCAATCGCGTCGTTTAACGTTTGATAAGTGTTTATTGATCCAAGTGCTTCCGAAAGTGTTTGCCAGGTAAAATCACTTCCATTCTACTTCACAGATGGAAAAATGTATTGCTAAGCGCAGTGCTGCCAGATATACTGGAATTCTTGTGAATAGTTATTTAAATCTATATAAAATTTAGGAATTTTAAATACATTCGTTTATATTCAAGTTATGTTTTCCAATTCAACTTAAAAATATATTTAAAATCGGTGTGATGAAACTGCATATAAATTTAAACAAATATGAAACATGCTTAAAGAAAAACGGACATGGCGCGTTTTGCCCTACCTAGACATGTTTATTAAAAATCGTTCAAAATAACAGAAAAAATATTTAAATAAGGAAATTTTTCGTTTTCTGATGATTTTGAAGACCAATCTTCATCATTGTATCAGATGTCAGGTAATTTTTTTGTCGACAGATGCCGTAATTCCTTACGAAAGTCAAAGCACAAATTGCAAGGAATATGGCTTGAAAAGTATTTTTGGATTTTTGCAGGGATTTATTGCATATTTGATGCTAATTTTTTGTACAAAAGGATTTTACTGTTAATAAAAAGGGAATAGCGTACCGAATTCTTAAAATAAGTGTATTTCTAGCTAGATATTGCAGTGGGGCGTTTTGCCCACACTGGGCATTATACCCCCAGTTACCCTAGTATGTTTTTATTTTCGGGTGAGCAATTTTCAAGGGATTTCACTTATTTCAATATTTTTAAAAATTAGCAAACAATATGAAACACCTTGTGCGCGACTGCAACGTTTTTGATTCCAAACATTGCTTCATGCAAAAAACATGCCAAATCACACCAAATTGACCCGAATAAGGAAACGCATTGTGTTTTCGATATAAGGCTGCCAGATTGCCCGGTTTTATCCGGATTTGCCCGGATATTTAATTTAAAATTTGGAAAAAGCCCGGTCCGGCCCGGTTGCCCGGATTTTATTGGAAAAGCCCGGATTTCGCCCGGGTTAATCCTCATTTTCATTCACAAAACACCCTTTAAAAAACAAATTGTGTTGTAATTTTTTTTATTTATGCGTCCAAAACGAAATTTTCTGAGCAAGTTTCATAAAAGTAATCATCAAAGATTTTTTGAAAGCTTCAAATACGATTTTGAATCTATTCTAGGTTTTGATCGAATTCGCCTGGATACTGCCACCATTTTGAAATCAAATGCCCGGATTTTGCCTGGTTTTAAGATAAAAATAGCCCGGTTTGTGCGGCCCGGATACGTGCTGAAAAAATTCTGGCAACCTTATTTTAGTACGATACAATAAACTAAATTTAGACATGAATCTCTAGATCCAGAGAGATTAGAATGAGTCGATTTGGAGTCATTTCTGAATTTCTCAAACCCTGAGGTCTTAAAAGCTTCGTTCTGGTTCAAAACTCATCCATAACTTTTTGCCATTTTTAGTAACGTTTACATTCTTTTCATATATTTATAGAAGTCGAAATGTTGCTAAACTTTCCTACATGAAACTGAAATTTTTTCTTAACGTATTGTTTCTCAAAAGATACTTTTTACATGATTTTATAATCGAGAAATTCATAACATTATTTATGTGTGAGATTTTTAACACGTAAGAACAATGCATAATTAAATGAAGCACAATAATGCCAACTAAATACTTTAATTTCTGCCACTTTTTGGTCCAATACTTCTCTTTGGAAAAAAAAACTGAGGGCAAGTTATTGGATAGGGGAGATGAGGGCACTCAGGGCATAATGAGCACTCCTTTTTTCTACATAAGTAAGTATTTTCTTAAACAAATTTTCAAAAGGACTTGTTTCGTACTATCCATAGTATTAATTTTTCACCAAAAAAGAAATATCCTTTTCATCTTTACAGAAATATCAAATAATAACCTGCTAGGTTCTCAAGTTACGAAAATATTATAATTTTTGAGCACCACCAAATAAGTTTTTATGACCTTGAAATCATCTTGATCTGAAATGTACGCACTGCAACATGATCTACACATTGTTTCTCAATTTTCAACATCGAAAAAATTATAATATTTTCGTCACTTGAGAACCTAGCTGGTTATTATTTAATATTTCTGTAAAGATGAAAAGGATATTTCTTTTTTGGTGAAAAATTTATACTATGGGTAGTACGAAACAAGTCCTTATGAAAATTTGTTTAAGAAAATACTTACTTATGTAGAAAAAAAAGAGGGCTCATTATGCCCTGGGTGCTCATTAAGCCCTCATCTCCCCTACAACATACAAACAAATACACACTTTTATATGCTAGGGATTCAAATGCTGGAATTAATTTGAAATGGGTTTTTATAAGTTTTTTCGTACATCAAAAACATATATCTTATCGCCTCGGTACCGGCTTTACAACTTACGGGCTCTGAAACTAGCAAAAATTTGCGGTTTGAGGTTAGATTTTCATGAATCATAAAGAGGCAACAATTTCAGCTTATCGGAGAAAATATTGTTGGACATTTCAGCGATCTACACTTAGTTTTTCGCTTATTAAAAATTAAAAATTCTAGTATGAGACTTGATCTCACTGATGACCCTGAACCGTAGTTGTCGATCATGTGCTTCACTACAATCCTTGATTTGAACTTTGTGGACATTTTTGACAGTGTTTGCATACTCTTCCACCACTCACACACAGTAATTCCACTGATCATACTGACAGGACACTTAGAACAAAAGTTCTATCATTTTATTCGTCAAATTTAGCAGGTTCGCAATACCAACGGTAGGTGGTGAACCTACCATTTTTCCGATACTAATGCCCTGTAGGAAAAATGTACCTGTTTAGCCCGATTTTACCGTCTGAATTGCCTGTTTTTTTTCGAAAGTTGGGTGGCACTTTCTAACTGGGATAGCATTTCTTCAAATCGATCGATGCGCACTCTGGAATCGATATTGCGTACTGTTAGAAAAATTATCCAACAAACGAAATCGAGAGTCCAGTCAGTATGGTCAGTGGTAATTCTTTGAATAATCAACGGTTTTGTCAGTCAGCAATTTGGCCATGGATCTTGAAGAAAAACGCGTGAATTTAATATTTTAAAAAAGGTTGGTTAGTAATTTTTATAGGCAACAAAATGCTGTCTAAATTTTGAATGATCGATTACTAGTTAATGAGCTATTAGCCCAAAAAGTGTCCCATTTCTAAAAGAACTAAGCTTTGTACGGAATTTAGATCATTTGGATAGGATTAACTTAAAATCAATTTAAACTTGTGATAAAATATTAAAATAAAACGAATATCCCAAGCATTAGTAAAATGCTTTAAAATGGATTTTTGGAGCACACTCATTTGGCAGATCACTTGAAAGTTGTAAAATTGACACGTTTTTGCAAACCCTTATCTGTGAAATAACGGGTCATTATTACACATTATTTCAAACATCCCGGGAACGCATTAAGACGGATAGTTTTATGTAGGTATTGTCAAAATTTAAACCGTTTTGTTGCAAGTCTGGTGAACTGTTTGGAAAAGGATTATAATAAGTATTTTAATATTATCGTCAAAATAGTGTTGCTTTTAATAACTCCATACCTTCGTATGATTCTCTTCACAGACTGCGTTGAATTAAAAGACCCACATGAGCAGGGTTTCGATTTCGAACCAGAACAGCTTCGTAATAAAGTTTTGCTAGTAAAGTGATAAATATTGTATAACAAATAAATTCTAAAATCATCAATTAATGATCGATTATTTGCTCAACAGACTGTCCTGGGACTACTAGCTGCGGAAACCATCATGATCCGGAAGCTGCAGAAATCAAGCGGGCTAGAACATAATTTTTGAAACGTTAAAACAAATGATTATGGTGAAAAAAATGTTTAAATTAAAGAAATAAACCAAGTTTTGTTTGAAAATATCTCATTTTATTTGCATTTTGCATTCCTTGCATGTAACGTTACGCATTTCTCAATATCAATATGAGGAAATCATTCATGGTTTGAGGTTAGGGTCAGGGATGCCAGGTGTTGAGGATAAAAATCAAGGCAATTTGTTAAAAAAAATTGTATGTATGTGCACAAGCGAAGACTACAAATTTGCTACCAAACAAGGGTTTAGGCAATGCGTGTGAGCCGGGGAGAAGGGGAGGGGGTGGGGGGGTTGGTTGTGGTGTTTTTGTACATCTCTACATGTTGTTTTCGAGTTAAGAACTATTAACAAACAGCTTAAAAAATCATTTAAAAAATCGTTTGTTTACAAACGCTGAAGAGATGAGCTTGATAGACACAAAGGGAGAAAAGCTATCACGTAAATTGTTATGGACTGCTGGCGTCTTCACTTACATGCTTTATGTGGTAAGTATGGACGGTAGATTTTCCCTTAGAATTCACAGGAAATTTCCAACAAATTTGTGTTTTATTATTTCTTGAAAAGTTCAAAATTTTGAAAAAAGGATGGAGCAATTAGTGCGGCATATTTCAATGATTATTGTGTTTAATCTATATTGCAACGCACCAGATCCAACTTTATCGAAAATATATATTATTTCCAGAACAAACAAGTACTTTTCCCAACATTTAACGTCCGAATGCTAAATATAGCTAAATTGTATAGGATGACGGAGAGAAAATTGAAAAAAATGTGTAAACATCAAGTCTGTATTAAGCCAGGGGGGGGTTTGGAACCGCCGTTTCTTTTAATTGGTAGTTTCAAATGTAAGGACTGTTTCAATGCAGAGTTTCTCGTCAAGAGTCAGCTTGTTTACGAGAAAATTGATAGCAATTGCAATTGATAAAGATGCACATCAACTCGACATCGTAGTTAAAAATATAAAATTAACAAAAAGTTGCTGTAAACATCCGCTATTGTCGGAATCGTTTTCTACGTATTCGTAATCGTTCTTTTGTCACCCCTCCCCCTTCTTAATTAAAAAAAACCGAAAGGAGAGAATGATAAAGTTTGAATTTTTTTAAAATTTACATAAATTTTGCAAACAAAATCAAATATCCGAAAGATCACAAGACCAAAAAACAAATTTTGAAAGATGGGAGTTATTTCACCTTTTGTATTCTTGATTTTATTGATTTTTTCGATTAAAAAAACTTGATTTATAGGTTTTGTGCAATGATATAGTAAGCAATTTTGTTGTACACAAGCTTTCGTACAATTTATTCAAATTTATTGGTTTCTCGCATTATTTGTTATATCCCGTCCTCACGATGTTCCAACTCCAAGTGACAAAAGAAGGATTTGAAATTTGTTCCGGCATCATTGGATAGATAACATGTAAAATTAACATTCCGCATCAAAATTTTGTAAAAATAGTGCACAGTATTGTTTTAATAGCCATAATCCTCACTTAGCCCAGTGTACCTTACTTAAATATTGACTTCAATATTTAATTTTGAAAGATTGTAAGATCTGTGCACTATGAGAAAAATCAAAGCAAAATCTGTGTCTGAGCAATATCTGGACGAAGGGTCAAAAGTCTGTGTTTTACTGACAAATCAGGGCACATGACATGGGCTGAGGCCTTTTGCTAAGGTGGTGTTCGTGTCGAACTGTCAATAAACTCTGTGCATTTTAGGCCACTATAACGGCAATTATACGAAATATTTTCATTATGGAATTGGGAGAAATAACGGTTTTTTCTTATCATCTGATAACTCTGAAATTTTTCTAACTATTCTTTTTAATTTGAGTCACTCAAATTTCAAAGTTCGGATCTGTTTACTTGAACTAATATGGATTCACGTGTCGCATAGTAGGACTAGAAAGCAAACATAAACTGGTTTGTTCAGAAACACGACTGCTCAAATAAATATGAAAGCCTGTCGGCTGTGCATACAGCACGCTTGAATTTATATCAACAAAATTGAATTTTATAATTCTACCAACTAAGTTTATTGTTTACTTTTTTTTGTCAAATTTTAACTTAGGCTAGGATATAAATTAATTAAGAATCCTAAATTTCGGCCCCGACAGGTATTGAAATGCTTGATTGAATTGAGCTCTTTCTTAGTGTCTTAAAAATTACAAATCAACACTCTATCGGACGGTCTTCGCTCAATTCGATCCAAAACGAATGTTGAGAAACCCTGATCCCGAAAAGGTGGAATTTGATTGGAAAATGGACACGAAACTGTGAGCAGATAGTTAACCAACCAACAAAAAAAAAGAGTGTCCAAAGTAAACCAGATGGTAACCGAAAAAGATTGGAATAACCGAGGCTCTCGGATTTTATTAAATTTGTGTGTGGCGATAATGTCATTTATATTTTATGTGCCACCAGGTCCGGGGTGCACATTTTAATCGAAGTAGCCTAACTCTGTATCAGTTTGGTTGGTAATGGCAATTTGTGGGCTTGTGTTATGGTCAACGTTTGGATCCAAGCAAACCGTGAGAAGAGAAGAAAAAAAATGAAAAATAAAATCACAACCGAGGGGTGAAGTGGCGCTAACGAACCGAACGAAAACTTGATGTTCATAGTCTACTGCCATCACCGACTTTCAACCATCCAAGTGAGCAAAACCTGTGCCGTCATTTGAACTGGTCATCAAAGCAATCTGTAGGGTGTTCCTGATCCTTCAAGTTTTGAAAAGTTATCAATAAGCTTACCAGGTGAAGCTTATGTCGTTTATATAGTGTCAAAACTGTCCAATTTGTTTGAAAAGCTAGCAATGTTGGTCCTGGAACTTGAAAATCAACTTTATTTTTTATTCTGCTGTTGTAGGTTAAATTTTTTAATGCCAAGAAAAAACAGTGTAAATCGAATTCCTTTCGAACATATGCATGATGGCAACAGATGGTTACACCCCCAAAACATTTAGCGAATTTGGATTGACGTCAATGTTACCCTGGTAATAATTGTTTGAATACACTCTTACAGGAAAATCTTGAGCAGACTCAGCTAGCGGCTCACAATGCATTCGTCCACACCGTTTGATGATAGTTGCTTTTAGCGACATAATGGTAATTGATCAGCTGCCATTTTCTCGCAAATTAAGGGCGACCTCCAAAAGGAATCAACTTTTAGGCTTGTTAGCTGTTACCGAGCGATTGTATAAAAAATGAAAAGAAGTTTCTCTTGTTGGTATCAAACACTTACAAATACCGTCAACTGAGGCAACATGCAACAATTTTCAACTTCAATAGCTTCTAAAAAACTTATGTTCACAGTTAATCGTATCCTTTATGCATCAAAAGTTTAAAGGATGCTGGGACATCAAATTTGCGTAGTTAAAAAAATTATTGGTTTCTTCAGTTATTTTTAATTTTCTAAAAACATGCGATTTTCACCCTTCTTAGAAAATGGGGTAACTTGCAACAAACTTTGTTTATAACGAAAAACCTTATGAACACGTACGAAAATTCAATATTTTTAATATATTTGCGATGTCTTAAATACCATTACGCATAACAACGCCAATTGCAGTAGTTTTTGTGTCTGTAAAAACAAATCTTCACATTTTTTCTGAAATTTATAATGCTGCATACATTTAGGGGTTAAATAATACTACGAAAAATTCTAAAAGCTGAAATCATAAAAATAAATGTTTGGATGAATGAAATTTAAATGTTTACAAACGCGTAATTCAAAACATTCATATTTCAACACATGGAAACGAGATTTACAAAGTATTTCTTTGATTTGCATTTTGTTGCATTTAACCCCAGACACCTAACTGAATATTAAAAATATTCATTTAAAAAAATTGGGTGATTGTTCGAAAAGTATTTTTACACCAACAATGTTGGAATAATATGAGAAAGCCTGTAAAAAGTTTGTAGGTAATTTTATCAAGCCGATCCGTCATACTGGGTAAAGTTTTTTTCGGCATCAAAAAATGTTAAAATTTGTACATTTATTGCTCGATTTTTCAAATTTTACATAAAAATAAAAAACTTAAGACAACTAGCTTAAGATGCGAGAAATTATGTCATCATCATTTTGTTATCATTAAAAGATAACTTTATTACAAAACATTAAATTAAAAATTGATTCAATGTAGTGTTATATAAATGTTGCATCGAACCCCGCTGTTGCATGATGCCCCGTTTGACGGTACCTAATTTTTAACTTCCACCAAAGATTCAGTCTTTTTTTTTATAGATATTGGTCACTCTGGAAGCCCAGAAAAAAATACTCCCTAATCAAACCTTCAGTGCCAATTTGACACTCCTCGATTTTTACAGTTTTTAAAACCTCATAATGTAGCTCAAATTTATTCAGACATTATTCGTCTATAACACTTCAGTTTATCGTTATTCAAAGTTCAAGAAAAAATCGGAAAGACATGGTTCGGAAAAGAAACTGTAGGTCAGCTACAAGTTGCTTATTTTTTTTCCTTAGTGTCCGAGAAGCTGATATAAGAAAGTATACGTTGCACATAAGGATATATTTTTTTTTAATTTTTTTTAAGATCATGTCCACAAAAAATGTAAAAAGTGCTATAAAAACCGTCCTTTCGAACAATAAACCGTCAAAATTGTTCACGCCATCTATTTATATAAAAATGAATTTCTGTCTGTCTGTCTGTCTGTCTGTCTGTCTGTCTGTCTGTCTGTCTGTCTGTCTGTCTGTCTGTCTGTCTGTCTGTCTGTCTGTCTGTCTGTCTGTCTGTCTGTCTGTCTGTCTGTCTGTCTGTCTGTTCCCTATAGACTCGGAAACTACTTAACCGATTTGCGTGAAACTTGGCTGGTGGGGGTATTGGAGGCAGGGGAAGGTTCCTATTATAGTTTGAGACCCCTCCCTCTCTCATGAAGAGAGGGAGGGGTCTCCCAAACAAAAAGACAATTTTTTGCATAACTCGAGAACAAATCAAGCCAATGGTATCCAATTTGGCATGGGGTGGTATTTGGGAAATAGGAATATTTCTATGAATATTAGGTACCCCTCTCTCCTCTCAGTGGGCTGATAGGAAGGGGGGAAGGGGGGCTACCTTACAATTTTTCATATATCTCAAAAACTAATCAAGATACTGGAACCAAATTTGGCATGGGAAGGTATTTGGATACGTAAAACATTTCAATGATTATTTGAGACCCCTCCCTATTTCCAGTAGAAAGGGGGAGGGGGCCTCTTTTATATTTTTTTTAACATAACTCAAAAACTAATAAAGCAAATAGAACCAAATTTGGCATGAAAGGATATTTGGATACAAAAACTATTTCTATGATTATTTGAGACCCCTCCCTCTTTCCTGTGGGGAAATGTAAAGGGGGGAGGGGCCTCTTTATATTTTTTACATAACTCAGAAACTAATTAAGCAAATGGAACCAAATTTGGCATGGGTGGGTATTTGGGAACGTGACATGTTCTAATGATTGTTTGAGACCCCTTCCATCTTCCAGCGGGGAGAGGGAAGAGGAGAGGGAGGAGTTTCATACATTTTTTACTGCATAAATCAAGAACTACAACAGCAAATGGAACCAAATTTGGCATGGAACGATATTTGGGTACGAGAAATGCTATAAATATATCACTCCTTCAAAGAGGTGGATGGAAAGGAGAGGAGAGTTCTCCTTCACAATTTTCAGCATAACTGGAGAGCTGATCGAGCCAATTGAACCATTTTTGACAAGTGAGGGTATTTAGATACGAAAAATGTTTCTATTATAAATTGAAGCCCCACTTTTTTTTCAGCGGAAAGATAAATTTGGCATCAAAAAGTATATGAGTACGAAAAATACTTCATGAATATTAAGCTCTCCCCTCCATTCAATGGGGAGAACGGAAGAAGGGATTGTACTTCCTTTCAAGTTTATGCATAACTCAAGAATTTACTACGCAAATAAAACCAAATTTGGTATGGGATTGTATATCAATACGAGAAATTTTTCTATTTGAAACAATTCCTTTCTTGCAGTAGGATGATATAATTAGGAATATAGGAAGGGAAGAGGAAAGCTTACATTTAACTATTTTTTTACAAAATCCGAGAAAAGGACAAAAATTAACATGGAAAATCATTTTGGTATGATTCTATGATTATCTGACACACCATCCTTCTTTCTGTGAGTAGGTACATAGGAGGAGGGTAGTGAGCCCAATACAATTTTGTTAGCATAAGTTCTCAATTTATGCTAATGAAGCCAACAGCATGTTAGCATTGTTAGCATAAGTTCTCAATTTACGCTAACGAAGCCAACAAATGGAAACAAACATGGCATGGAATGGTATTTGGTTACGAGATATATTTCTATGATTGTTGCTTATGCTTTACAGTGTAGAGAGGGGAAGAAAGGAGGGGGCTCCATATAAAATTGGTTGTAAAGCTTAAAAACTTATCAACCAATGGACCTATACTTGATATAAGAGGATTTTTGGGAACGATAAAAAAATGAGTATGATTATTAAAGATCACGACCTCCATTCAGCAGGGGGTGAAAGGAAGTACAGGAAGGCTCTCTTATCAGTTTTTTTTTTGCATAAATTTACAACATATCAAGCGAAATCAACCATATTTTATAAGTTAGATTCATTGCATACAATTAATTTGAGACCCTCCTTTTTTAGAGCGGATTAAAATTATCAGATCTTTAACACAAATTTATAAATCAAGATTCAGAATATAATTTTAAGTTATCATTATGTTGCAATTCGAAACTCCAGCTGCAGCTCTCATTTATAGCGATTGCTTATGAATGATCTTATAATTTGATTTAAAATGATGCCAACAAAACAATAAAAATTTGAATAATATCTGAAAATATCATTTAATTTTGAAAGGTGTAGCAACGCACGCCGGGTCAGCTAGTACCAGATAAATTTTGAAAATAGTGTACATAGGATAAAAATGAATAACAGAAAAGAGCATAATAAAATATCGTATTAAATAGTTTGAGTGAAATATGCTTTCTATTAACTGAGCGTGTAAAAAATGCCTTTTCGAAGTTGACCAACAAAAAACAAGAAAGGGTGAAGAAAAAACAATGGCCTACAATGGCGTAGTCGAGTCTCCTCTGATTTGAGTATCTTCCGGAGAAAAAAAAAATTACTAAAAGCTTTGAACAAAGGGAAGATGAAATCTAAGAAGCTTATTTCATAACTAGGACTTATAGTACAAATTTGACTTCGATGAGAAGGCCGAGTTAAATAAGTGTGAAAAAAATCGTGAAAACGAAAATCTGTAAATTAAGAGTAAATGTAATAAAAGTAGTAATAAAAAAATGAATTTCAAAATACATGCGAAAACAAGCGGACTTCGATGAGAAGGCAAAGTTCTTTAAAAACATTATTTGACTTCGATGGGAAGGCGAAGTTGCATAATTGAAAAATTATAGTTTTAATTTTCTCATCAAAATAAAGTTTGATGAGAAAGTTAAAACTTAAAAAAAACAAACAATTACGATTCTTGATAGAAAATAATAAATCACGCTTGAGCTTTCATTACGTCGTATGAAACATCTTAAGAATTCACAGAAAACTGCAGCAAAACTTACCAAAACAACTTGGAGTTTTTTTTATCTAAAGAACATGTTTTCCAGGCTGTAATGATTCTAAATGGAAAGAAATTGCGACGAGTTTATGTCAGTTTTTGTAATTTTTCGTAATAATACTGTTTGTTTACATTTTGTTTCAAACGACGTAATAAAAGCTCACGCGAGAAATAGATAAATGCTTCTTAGATTTCATTGAACTTTTGAAAAATGTCTGAATTTACGAGTACCCGAAGTTGTTTACAGTAACGAATATTGAAAAATGCTTTGTATGTGTTTTGATAGTGGAAGCTGAAAACTATTTCTGTGTAATTTGACGTTTGTTATAATGGGGCTTCGATGGGAAGCCGAAGTTCTCAAAATAAAAATTTAAAATTAAAAAAGAAATTGATACACAAATAAAAATATGAAGTTCAAATAAAAGGTAGGCATTTTCAACTATCATGGGAAGGTGCAGTTGAATAATTAATAATCTTTTTAACTGAGAAAGTACCTTGAAATAAAGTCCTGACAGTTATAATTCAGGAAAAGGAAAAAAAGCTAAGATTTCATACAACTCAAAAAAAGAGTTTGAATTTGATTACTTATAACTTCTTGAAATAATCGAGTTTATATGAGATAAATCCTTTCGAAGCTTACTTAAGTTTGAAAACTGCTCTAGTTATGGTTTGGAGAAGTTGAATTTAATTGTTTAAACGATAATTGTTAAAGATTTGTTGATTTGTTAATCAGATATGGAAATTTAGAAAAAAAAATTGCGCTTATTTTATTTTGTTTAAGTTTAATTATAGTTAATCAAAACCAAAAATTAAAATTAAAAATAAGTTACAAAACATGGCTTTGTGCATTTTAGAAACTATATGTACTTCGATGAGAAATCGAGGTTTGCAAAGGTAAATTTGAAATTTTAACAAACAGTTTTGACTCGTAAAAAAAAGTTTTAGGACTTTATGTAAAAAATATTTCAATAGAATATTATAAAGTATATCTTCTATTAGAATATTTTTTATCTAAAGTCTTAGCTCTAACTAAAGAAAGCATTTAAGAAAAAGAAAACAAAATGTTAAAAATTCATTGATGGCAACCTAATCGATGAATTTTTGATTAAAAACACATTTTTATGATAATTTAAGCCAAAATTAAGTCTGGATATACATATTTTGAAGCATAAAAAGATGTTTTTGCCAGTAATGATTTTTGCATTCAGCAGCTCATGCAGTATATGCTCATTAAGATCAACATCTTTTTGATAAAGAAGTTATTTGGAAAAAAGCCAGCAAAGAAAGAAAAATGGTTCTAAGATTTCATTGAGTTTTTGAACAAAATAGAAAAAAATTAAATTAGCTTATTCATAGTTTCTTGAACTAGTGAGTTCATGAGTTAATATGAGATACATCCATTCGAAACTTATTAAAGTTTGAAAACAGCTTTAGTAATGATTTTCAGAAGTTGAATTCATATATTTTATTAAGATATGCAAAGATAGGGTTTGTTGATTTTTAAATCCGATATGAAAGTTTAAATTAAAAATTTTGGACTCACTAATACTAAAATTAAAGATATGTTAAAAACACTTCCGAACATGGAAATAAAATGGAGGTATGTATATAAGAAGAAAATTAATCGGAAATTAACACCAATAGTTTTGACTCGTAAAAGTAGCAAAAAAATCTCCTACTTCATGTAAGAAGCAACTACAAAAAAAATACTTTTGATAAAAAAGCTTTGGCCACCGAAAGCCTTACGAAAAATTAAACAAAATCATAGAAAGCTATTGATGATGATTGGCATGAACATTTTTACAGTAGAGAAATTAAAAACAAATTATGAATACATATATTTTGAAGAAAAAAACCTGAAGTTTTAGATATTGAAGATCAAGTTTATTTTGCACGCTGCAACTCATGCTCTTAGAGATAAACAGTAAAAAAGGAGAAGCGTAACTTTATTTTGAGAGAAATGATGGAAAAATAGAATAAAACATTTTTTAATTTTTCATAACTCGAGAAAGATAATGATTTTTTAACATGAAACTATTCGTTTCTCGATTTTATCAAATTTTCGCTAGGACCTGTATGAATTTCAGTATCCTTACTGTTGAGAGTAGGGGTGAAAGAGATTGTAGGATCAAGATGAATAACAGAAAAGAGCAGAATAAAATATGGTATAAAATAGTTTGAGTGAAATATGCTTCCTATTAACTGAGCGTGTAAAAAATGCCTTTTTAGAGTTGACCAACAAAAAACAAGAGAGGGAGACCAAAAAACGGTCAAAACTCAAAAGTCAGTCTATTTGTGAATTTCGGCGGAATCAGACACGAGTTTTCGAAACAAACTGAAGTGCTCCGGAAGGTTCCGGCGAATCCGACAAATAAAGCTTAGTTCTTTTAGAAATGGGACACTTTCATTTGCTAATAGCTCGTTAACTAGTTATTGGATATTAAAAATTTTGACAGCATTTTGTTGCCTGTAAAAAGTACTATTCGACCTATTTTTTTCAAAATTTAAAATTTACGCGTTTTTGAGATATGTACGATGCAAGAGAAAAAGAAAAAAATAATTTTGCACAGTTTCCTTGAAAATACGTCATCATCAAATTGATAGCTGACAAAACCGTTGATTATTCAAAGAATTACTGAGTTTTTGTGGTGGATAAGTATGCAAACACTGTCAATAATGTCCACAAAGTTCAAATCAAGCATTGAAGTGAAGCACATGATCGGCAACAACGGTTAAGGATCATCAAGGAAGTCAAGTCTCATACCAGCATTTTTAATTTTCAATAAACGAAAAACTAAGGGTAGATCGCTGAAATGTCCAAAACAATTTTCTCCGATAAACTGAAAGTGTTGCGTAGTAATGACTCATTGAAATCCAACCTCAAACAACCATTTTTTGATAGTTCCAAAGCTCTTAAGCTGTAAAACCGATACCGAAAAAATAACGTTCAAAAATGTGGTAAAAAATAATCAAATTTGTTCATTTCGAAACAACTGAATCCACTAAAATGCTTCCAGTTTCCAGTTTCCAGAGAAGTATTGGACCAAAAAGTATCAGAAATTGAAGAAGGAGGGTGAAGCCACCTTAAATATAGATTTTACGAAGTATAAGTTGGAGAAACTGATCAATACCACGACTGAAAAAAGTGTGCGTCGGCCAATGGGAGATACCAAGAATAAAGTAGAAATTTCTTTAACAAAAAACGGTAAATATTTTTTTTTCAAATTTTTTCATGAAAGATCATAACATTACCTTCTTTTTCTTCATAGAAAGTATTTGGTTCCAACGAATGGTTTTTGAGATACAGGCATTCGTAACTGTCCCATTTCTAAAAGAACTAAGCTTTAGTATTGAAAAGTTGACGTATTTTGGCACATTTTTACATTTTTAGAATGTCAAAATACGAACACAGAGTTTTTGGCGATTTTTCAAAGGTAGCTGTTTTTCTAACTGTTTGTCAATTTTCTTTTTGTTCTAGATTATTTGCACTAAAATTCAACATTGCTCTGGATTTTAAGTACCGTAATCCGGGGTAATATTGATCACTTTTTTCAATATTTTTCGATTATTTTTCCCGTTAAGGGGAATGTGGCATGTTTCTTATCTTTAAAACCAGTACTGGACTTCTATGAACGTGAAACAAGGTTGCAGAAATTTATCGTACTACTTTAAATTTGTTTTAAAAATCGATTTCGTCGCTGTTCAGGAATTGATGCATTGGGGTTACATTGATCAGTCTCCAATTTGACGAGTTTTAACGAGTTTTCTTGATCATAAAGGATACAAAACACCTTCATAATTGTTTACAAAGTCTAATTTATCAATTTTACCTTGCGTTTTAACGTTTCCTTCTAAAAACATTTATAATCGAAAAAAACAATGATGCTGCATACATTTAGGGGCAAAAATAATAATAATTGCTTAATAGTTTAAGCTTCAAAATACAAATGAAATTTTGCCTTCACACATTCCCCTAGGCCTTCCCACTATTTCCATTTTCATTTTTTTCCTCAAAGTTAATCATTAGATAGGATTCTTATCCATTTATCCCATAAGGGCTTACTCTTGGAAAATGTACTTACTTTTTAAATATCAAAAATTTATCATTAAGTAACTTTAAAAATAGCACTTTAACTTTTCATATACAAAGAATCAAAGTTGTTTTTTTTCACATTCAACCATCTTTTTGCTTCTAAATACTTTTTGTCATCATCAGGAGAGCTCTTTGTTAGTGAGCCTTGGAAAAAGTAGATATTTAAAGATTTTGAAATTACATTTTTACCAACAGAAAACAATTTCAAATACAATCCAAATTTTGTCTATTGGATACTCAACTAATAGGCTTTCAAACGTAGAAAACAGTTTCAAACTATAGACAAAGTTATTGATGATAATGTGGAAACATTTATTGATGGTCAAAATTACCCCGGTGATCAAAGTTACCCCGTTTTACGGTATACAGTGAATCCCCGTTTTTTTTCACGCACCGATTACGTCTGCCCCTGATTTTATCTACCCCCGATTTTGTCACTTTTTTATCATCACATTTAATCCAATGTGAAAATTCTCAGATTTAAACCATAATCATTAGGGATGATTAATAATCGATATCGAGTTAATTGACACTATTCTTAAGGAGCTTTGCTTTGTATGATGAAATCGATAGTGTTTGTGAAGATGACTTATGAATGACACAAAGAAAATATGTCCGATTTTGACAAGTGTTTTTATTAACATTTGAACAAGAATATATTTGGTCCATACAAAAAAAATAATAAATCGACTATACATTAAAACATTGATATGATCAACAAGCTTGTTTCTAATATGTTTTGTATATCAATTGAACTTTCTTCAAAGCAGTTTCCACAATACGCCGCAAGAGGTTGACACCATTTATCGAGGGATCTGAACTTTTTTGTCCAACATCCGTACACCTTCCATATCATTTTTAGTTCATGGAGAAACTCACGAAGCATTTGGGATCGATTAAACTGATTCTGCGTCTAATGTTACTTCCGGAAAGTTAAATGGCTCCAATGCTTCGAGCTCCTCGTCTATTTCTGACTGATCAGCACTCTCTAGCATATCTCTCATCCATGTCATGTGGCTAAATTGTATCATCGCTTCTTTTTTCATAAACAAATATGTCAAGGGAACTTCGTCTTCGTGAACAAGTTTATATAAATAACTCCATTTTTTTCCACGATCTTTGAATTGCTGTACGTTGTACTCCATTTCAAACATCGTGCATCCAAAAACATGTGTTCTTCAACTAAATGTTTTTCAAGCTATAATCTATATCGTATGGTTGCTAGATTGCCCGGTTTTATCTGGGCCCGGATATTTAATACAAAGTTTTGGAACAGTCAGGCCCGGATTTCATTGGAAAAAAAACCCAACTTTCGCCCGGATTTATTCACTGTATTTGGCAAATCAAACAAAAAAAAACAGATTGGGTTGTAACAATTTTTTGTTTATGTCTCCAAAACGATTTTTTGATCATGTATTATAAAAACAATCATGAAAGGTTTTTCGGAAGCCTAAAATTCAATTAAAAAGGTTTCGATGAGTTTTGATGAAACAAAGTTTTTTTTCTTGATTTATGTTGAGTAATTTCTGGGTTTTGAAAAAAATTTGCCTGGATTTTGCCCGGAATTTTGGTCGACAATTTCGAAATCAAATGCCCAAATTTTGCCAGGTTTTTATATAAAATTGCCCAAATTTGTCCGGTCCGGTTGCGTGCTGAAAAAAATCTGGCAACCTGTTATATCGTTTTCACAAGCCTGATTCATCGATAGAATCATCATATCTGTCACTTTTGGAGGCATGAATAAAACAGAGATCAAGTTATATTATAGCTTTGGGAGGAAAACACCTTTCATCTGCGTACTGCTGGTACTAAGTTCTGATGCAACCATCATTGGAAAATAACTTGGTTAATCCAGGCGTTTCAAGAGGAGAAATATGTCGTGTTTCCTGTTACATTACTACACGGCATGAAAGTTTTATTTGACACAGTTATCATGTTTTCCGATTAATCCAGATTTAAACAAAATATTTTTCAAAAATTATCCGATTTTGACACTGACAATTTGTCACCCTAAAATGCATCATATTGGTGACAAAATCGGTGATTCACTGTATTAACGCAAGATTACCGCAATTTATATTCACCAGAAAGCCAATTTCAAACCGATTCTAGTGGAGTTATTACATAAGCGCTGCGATAATTAACAAAAATATGATAAATATAAAACTAAGAGTAAATCTAGAAAATTTACGCGGACGCTTGTGTTTTTTCTGTTTTCGCTCACCCGTCGCACAATGCATGTGTTAAAGTAGGGTTGCCTCCCGCCAAAATGTCCCGTTTTTTTCTTGGAAAACTTTCATAATGTTCACTGGCTTACACTGGGAAAATCCAACTTTAGCCTCAATTTTAATTCATTGGTTCAACACAGAAAATCTTTCAAATGCGTCTTTTTACTCAAAATAAGCAGTATTTTTCATAGTTTGTATCTGGGGGAGGAAGACTGAAATTTTCTGCATCGTTTTCTGCATCGTTTTTTTTACTGTTCGGCAAAAAGCCAGCAATTGTTAAAAAGATGATTACAAATCTTAACAAATCAAATTTTAACATTAGATGATCAGTTTCGTGTTGCGAGTCATGTAACTCAGTTGTTTGGGTGCTAAATTTAGATATAGCTAAATTTTTAGAACAACAATTAATCAAACCATTTTTATTTAGCAGCTTCAATACTTTGTCGAAATTTGAGTGATTTAATACGCCATATCATACAAGAATTTTCCAGAGCAAAACAAAACCTAATTAAATCATTATTTTATGCAAAACAAGTGCTTTTCAGCATCACACAAGTTCTATTAAAAATCACTAAATAAGAAAGTAAAATTTTGAACCTCCGCTCT
The DNA here is from genome assembly GCF_029784155.1 of Uranotaenia lowii. NCBI lineage: Eukaryota > Metazoa > Arthropoda > Insecta > Diptera > Culicidae > Uranotaenia > Uranotaenia lowii. Next base: position 118,283,053 of record NC_073691.1, on the reverse strand, counting down.
GGTCGGTAGATTGATGAGAGAAATTTTACGTTTGAAAGATGTTTTCCTTTTCCTTTTTTTATTCAGTCTTCCTCCTGCAGGTTTGTATAAGACAATACAGTTTAACTTAAAAGTACAGTTAAGCATTCTTGGAGCCCGTTGTAGGCCATATAATCAAAGACACATGGCCATTAACCCGAGCTGCCCGTGAAGCAGTTCAAGTAGAAGAAGAAGATGAAGAAGGAGCACGTTCAACCAATGCAATGAAAATAACTTTGTTTGAAGAAAATGCTGTTTGTGTTGCTTCCAAATGATCGTAGAACTTTATATTTACGCCGGAATCTTAATTAAATTGCCTTATATTACAAAATGTCCCGCTTTTTTCTGAAAGTATCTGGCGAGCCTAGGTTAAAGTCCAAAATAAAAACCCCTCATTATGAACTTGGGCGCTATTCATATATTGGAATGTTGGAAAAAATATTCTCTGCCAAAGAGTGACACTTCATGAAGTAACCTAGGTACTGGTCATTACAATTCGTGACATAATTTCGAGCCAAATTGATAAATTTAATTGACCACATTGCTTCGCGTTTGCCGAAACCAAGCCAAGCCAAGCACACTCTATCAGGCCTAACTAAATTTTCACGCTAGAACAGCTGAAGAAACATCACTTCCTCATTCCTGATCCAGCTAACACTTCATTCTTACCAACCCAGAAACGAACAAGAAGACCCCTTCGCAGATATGCCCTGAGATACCTGCCTACCTACTTACTCACGACATCGTCCGTCTTGGGGTGAGTGGATCAAATCAAACGCCTGCTGCGATTGGCGCTACTCTACTCTACACGCTCGAGAATAACCGCGCGCCAAAGTGAGTAAAATACCGGTCCCACCAGTTTTAGATTCGACCTTCACGATTGAATTCTTCTATGCTGTCTGCCACTAAACTGACGGCGGCACTAACCCTCCCCTTGCCTTTCCCGATCTTGTCCAAGAATAAATCCTGCGAAACATTCTTTTTTTTCGGGAGGTAGTTCCATTCACAACTACACCGAGAGCGCTGTTGGCTTGGTCAGGTGTTTGCGTGTAATTGGTGTGGTTAGCACTTTGAAGTCGTTAAGAGTAGCAGATTTCCGGAAAGAACCGATGCCAAAAATGAGCAGGAGTATTTCGGGGCAGACCACCTCTTTTTGAATGTTTCATCGTTATGTCACAAGAGATCACATAAAAGAAATCTTCAATATGGCTCTATGGAGAGTCATGATGTGATGATGATCTTAGATACTTCGATTGATGATATGATGATCTTTGGATCTCGACCGGTATGATCCACATATGTATGTCAGGTTGCATCCGTGTACATACCTGACCAGCTGGCAACTGATTGAACATTCTTATTATATAGTCAGTTATATGAGGAAATACATCTTACTTGTCGGCCACGTATGGGATTCGTACTCAAAAGTTTTCTTTTTTTTTTAAATATCCAAAATTCAATTCTGATTAAAATTTCTCTGGAGTTTCGTCAATATTCCCGTTTTTTGCGGTGTAGAAAAAGAAATAACGAAAGCAAAACTTCCATAACTTTTTTCTTTGAAATCAAAATTACTCGTGGCCTTCGGGAATGTTGATTGTTTTGTGAAATTCTTTATATTTAAAATATTTGTAATGTTTTAGAGCTTTACAAAACAGCGCACAAATTTTAAAAGAATTGTTATCAGTTTTCAAAAGTTATCTAAAAACATCGGAGTTTTTTTTTTAATTTTGTGGACTTTGGCTATTTATCAAGAACGTACACTCTTATCCTCTATCTCACTTATCTTAAATTCCTTAATTTTTAACATACAACTTCAAGACATGATCAATTTATGTCTTAAATTGCTATACTTCCTTATCTACCATGTTATTTGATAATAAAAATTCGATCTCAAGAGAGTTGGCATAGAAGACAAAGATGCTTTCGAACACTCTGAGACTTGCTAGCTAAATAGGCACTGAAATTATATTGGTTCAAAATTTAAAAAAAAACGAAAAAAAATCTTTCAGAACGAAATTTTCAAAAATCGGTATGAAATCGGTAAGTTTTGCCAAAAATCGGTATTTGGTATATATCGATACTTGGATAAAAATTTGCCCAAAATCGGTATGAATACAGAAAAATCGGTAGGTGTGGCATCTATGCATGCGGGATATACATGGTGTTTTGATAGAAGGTTCAGCATTTGGTCGGCAGAGCTCGATTGCTCGTGTTCGCCGATTTCATCATGTTCACCGTGGTGAAATTGGCTAACGTGCCGATGTACTTAAGCGGAGATTGCCGGTTCAAGTTCTGCCGGTGAACCGTTGTATCTTTTTCAAAAAATTTATGATATTTACCGCTTATGTTCTTTCGTTCTTTGATACCTCATTAGACCGCTGCAAAAAATGACTTTTGCTCCCATATGTTTTTTCGATGCCTTTTGGGTCACCAAGCATCAGTGTAAAATTTGAGATGATTTGGTTGATTCCTGAGTTAGCGCAACGCGTTCCAATTTTGTATGGAAATTTGTATGGAAGAAGAAATTTTTGCACATTAAATCATCCAGAAAATTCAAATAAGCTTGAAATTAAATCGTTCTTTCATTTTTGGTTTTGACTATTCTTAAGCTTCTTTTTTTTGCTAACATGACAAGTAGCTAAGAATTCCATGAAAAAAGTTATAACTATTTCAAAATAAAAATCTGAATCCGTTGAAAAGTATTTAAAAATAGCAGACTTTGCTTGCTACAGCTTTTAATAATATCATGAAATGCTTTTGCAAATGTTATTCAAATCAATAAATTTCTTAGCTATGCAAAGCAGTTTTTTGAGATTCTCTATTCTTATCACAGCTTTCAAATAAGAAGTCAAAGACGTTAAAATTTAAAATAATAATTTTGAAAACAAAAATTTTTTTATAACATCGAATATCTTTCTTGGGGTATAAGTTAGGTTCGTGGTTTGTTCACATGAATTGTACTGCAAGAATCGAGGAATATTTTTTATTCGAAGATATATTTTTTTAAACTTTCAGTAGGTTTCTGACAGCAAAACAACCAAAAAAAGTTATGGGAGGTGTAAAAATTTAAGAATTTGAAATTTTCATACAAAGCTTGCAGCGGGCCAATACCTCATATGGTAAATATGGTAAATTTAACTACAATTGTATGATTGATTTTAGACATTCAACTATACATTCCTGGTTGACCTCTCACATTTTACTATAGATATGATAGATTCAACAGTTATGGAATAATATACTCAACTGTTAATATGATAGCTTGAACTAGAATTATATGATTGATATTAGGCATTTAACTATACATTCCTGGTTGACCTCTCACATTTCACTACAAATATAATATATTCAACTGGAATGGTATAATTGGTTCAACTATAATTATGATAGATTCAACTTCAATTGTATGATTGATTTTAGACATTCAATCATAAATATGATATATTCAACTTAACATTTATGATTGGTTGCACCAAGGAGAATGAAGCTGACTTGATTTTTTCTCAATCAGGTATATTTCTACATAAATTCGGGTATCCTTCAACAAGAGTGTATAATATCTCCAACAGCGAAAAAAAAATCATAGCGAAAGCTACCGCGATGGGTAAGATTGCGAAAAGTTAAAGATAAAGTTGAGTGTCCTATATTTATATGTAGTTGAATGCACGATACCAGATTTTTAAAAATTTTATTCACACACTTTTGCGTTTGAAATTAAAAAAAAACATTCGAAAAATTTTAAGAAAATGGCTTACACAACAATTGAAAAGCGTTTTCTTCGAAATTAGCTTTTATGCACTTATACCTTTTTGGCTCCAAGGACCTCAATTGATTTAAACTGACCCTCTAATCAAAATCCTAACTACCTTTGGACAATAAAACATCTTTCGAATAGAGAAACGAAAAAGCCCTCTTCAACATAATATTGGACTTATCAATGAGGGTTATCAAAGAGACATCAGTTGTTTACCTGCACTTGCCAACTGCTGGGTGCTACATTTATTGCTTTCTGATTCCGCATCTGGTTCAACGAAATTATCCGGCCGCGGAAGTGGCCATGTGTTGGAACGAGCACGTGTTTGTGGCTCGAAAGCCCCATCCTGCAACTCGGCCAGCGCATCCATCGGGATGCCATCGTTCGAGAGACCCTCGAGGCCTGAGCCTCTAGGCGAACCTGGCCACGGCGAACCAAACGAGTCCATCACGTGACACGATCCTCTCTCCAAGATCGAGCAACCGGAATCCACTTCGCGAAACCGTGTTTTTCAGTGAGAAAAGTGATACACTTGCCTCGTATTCTTTACTTGCCTCGTATTCTTCACTTGCCTCAGATTATTTTTGTAAATTGACTTTTCACTTTGAGGACGTTGCGAACCAACACCAATTCACTGCAAGCTCATGATTGAGTAAAATCAACTTTTGGGATCATAACAACAGTACGTTTGTTTAAATAAATGATACTATTCTTATTATTACACTTGTTGTCGAGATTATTTACCATTCGACTTTGTTGTTTACTTTTCACCGTTCACTGATTTCTCGATTGATAACACGACCAATTCACTTTGACTCCACTGCACAGTCTTCGTATTTTCCTTTCAAAATAAGTTTTTCTTCCTTGCGATGAACTTCTAGAATATTATTTTAACCTTTTATCGTCAGGAATGCATTTAGACACACATATCAATCTTCTTCTCAATCAGTCATTCAATCCGTACGACAGCCAACTAAACAGAGTAACAGGAAGAATGGAAATTCGTAACGTAACGTTAATAACGAAAAGTGCAATTGATCATAGCCCGCGAATTGCGTTGCGCAATTTTTCCTCGTTGATCACTGCTTGCGCACTTAGTAAATGTGTAACGTAGTAACCTGCTCTACTGGTCAACACCCCATCAGTGATACGCGGCGCACAGTCGGCAAAAACTACGTTAGAACATTTTAAGACGATCCATCCACGGTGCGAACCAAAAACTACTCCGTGGCTTACTATGATGACGGAGAAACCCCTGGCCCCTTGCCGAGAATTGGCAGTTTTTGAACCATCATCATCGGAAGAGATGCGAATCACACAAAGTGTACCACAGCTAAATATATTTTTCGTAAATAAACCATAGTAGTATGATGTACGAGCGAGCGCACGGCAACCACAAACACCACAGTTTTATCAGCGCTGCCATCACCACCACGCAAGCAGCGCAAATCCTTTAGCGACAGCAGCAACCACTACCGGACTTGTGTGAGTACGACAACTTTGCACGAACGGAGAGTATATCAAAATAAACTGTTTTTATTTACATTCGCTACCTCGAAGTGGCTCAGCAAAACTTGAAACCACCACAGCGGTGATCGGCCTACTGCGTCGTCTTCCAAGTGGCCATCTAATACCATTAAATTATATTGATTCAAACGCGGCTCGGGATCAAGTAGGCGGTAAATGTGTGTCTACGCCGATCGGTCATTGCAGGAGCTGCCACTTACCGCGCGACCTCTCAGCATCCCCTATCACAAGACTCGGCCGGAAAGATTCGTTTGCTCGCTGGCTGCCTAAAGATTTCTTCGTCGACGGCACACCGGGTTCGGTTGTGGCTTGGAAACGTGACCTAGCGCTTCGAAAAAAAAATCCGTTTCTGTTTACTATTCCCCTACGCTAGGATTAGAACCAATTCGTGTGCCGAAATTCACAGAACACATTACACTTTCAAAGAGTTGAGATCCATGACCTTTAATTATTCTGACGCCGAACTGAGGTCGTTGCCTAACTATTCTGGATTGAAACATGTTTGAAAAATGAGCTTTAGCACCCAAAACACGATTTTTAATGGAACACTTATAATATGCAAACGTTAACGTGATCATTTTTTGAAAATTCATCGCGTAGGGGAGATGGGGGCATAATGGCCACCTTAAGGAAAACGGTTATTTAACCACAGAAAATAGCTATAATATGGAGGTTACATTATTGTTTCGTGTTCAGACACTTGAAAAGCCTATTCCCTAACGGGCTGGAACGTGAAAAACTAGATGAAAACGTTAAAAAATGCATTTTAAAAAATTTTGCCAAAAGCTGAAAACCAGCCACTGTGGAGGCATAATGAGAACCCCCCCTGAGGCAGTATGGGCACCATTAATCAGAGTAAGATGTGCGTTTTTGCCGGGGAATCTAGCAGCGAATTCAATTCGATGAAGTCAGGTGAGTCGTAGATTCATCAAACAAAGCAATAACAAAATAATCTAGGTCTGTTTGTAGAATACAAACAATTCACGCACGCTCTTACATTAAGTGCTTTGTTCGGAGGATGACGCTACTAGCCGTATAATGTAACAATAAAAAAATCGATCATGAATTGTGAATGGAAAAAAATCACCTCGAACAGAAATCTAACTCTAGTCTTTTGATTACCTCTCCGACACCTTACCAATAGGCTAAATTGTCGGATGAAAATTAGTCAAGGTGTGGCGCTATAAATCAATTTTAATTCGCTGCTAGATTCTACGGCAGAAAATGCTCATTATGCCTCGATAATATGGTGCTCTATATGCCCCTAGTCAACAAATTTAAGTAAAAACGTGTTTTAAAATTGATAAAAGTAAAAAATCAAATATTTTATGATGGTAAAAATTGAGAAACAATGTGTACATCATGTTGCAGTGCGTACATTATAGATCAAGGTTATTTTAAGATCATAAGAGCTTATTTCGTGGTGCTCAAAAATTATAATATTTTCGTAACTTGAGAACCAAGCTAGTTTTTTTTAAATATCTCTGTAAAGATGATAAGGAGATTCCTTTTTTGTGAAAAATTAATACTATAGGAAGTACGAAACAAATCTTCATGAAAATTTATTTAAGAAAATACGCACTTTCGTAGAAAAGCGTAGTTCTCATTATGCCTCGGGTGCTCATTATGCCCTCATCTCCCCTACTTCAGAAAAAAAAGATTAAAAAAACCATGGATGTATGTTAATAAATTCAGCAGACGTTGTCCATTTCAAATTAGAAGAAAAGTGTTTGTTTGATTTCCCCGATTAGAAAAATTTTATCTTTCCGGGCTAAAACACGTTTGTGTAAAGGTGCTTGTATCAATTCAACATAAAAACAAGCTTTATAAATTGCGTTCTTAAGACTTCAATCCTTAACGAAACGCCTAAAATGGGGATTTTATTTTGTAGCACAAAAGAGCTGTCTACAGATCGAAACCCGTTCCTTAGAATCATATCTTTGAACAAGGCGTGAACCGATGTTGAACTACTTGTGTAGTTTTTGTTTTGAACTTTCCGAGAAACGTAAATCCCCTTCGTTGTTTGCTTTAAAAAAAAACATACCGTATAAAGTGCATTAATGAATTAAAAATTACTGTTTTCAAGACAATTATTCTCAACTTAATCCTGCCAGGAATAAAACAAACATCAACAATCATCAAACCTCAAATGGTAGAGTTTTGGACAGGTTTCCTTGAGATAAAGAGTGAAATTAAATGACGTTCACTATTTTAGAGCCGACAATTCTATTTTGGACTAACCTGATACCTGAACTTGAGTAAACGTGTTTTTGAGAATTTTATTCTGTGTCAAGTTTGCTCTACTCTGAGAATTTTGTTCAAATTCCTTACTTAGTTTGAAATGTGAGAAAAATGTTCTCATTTTTAGCCCCAAATAAAAACATCAAAGAAAAACTACATCAATCATTTGATGAAATATTTTGGAAAACAAACTATAAAGATACAGTTCTTTGGCGATTTTTTCCAAGAATCAAAAACAAATCATTATCTTTAACTTACAACGGGAACATGTCATTGATATGTTCGACTTCCAAATCTTGCTTTTATGTTTTTGCTCCGGGAAAACAATCCAATCGCTTAAATTATTTACATATATCAGGGGTTCGAATTATAATATCAAATAAATTTCTCGGATGTTCGAATTGTCCCGATCCTCATGAGACGTGATATTTGTTGTTATTGTTGATTTGCTCTAACCCGATTCATAAAGCAGCAGCAGCACGGCAATTTGAATGTGTTGATAGAGTTTTTTTTTGCGCCGCTTAGCGACGACTAACTAACCAAGCAAAGAGTAGTGGTGGATCGTGTGATCGAGGAAACTTTGAAATTAATTCACTTGCTTATGTAGTGGTGAAAATAACGAAGATGATTGCGCGTTATCTCGCCGTCGCCTACTGAGCACACAGCTCCGGTTTTTAGTGGTTTGGTTTCGGACCGCGAACCCAAGCTGCTGAAATAATCATCGATCGAGCCACAAATGCTAATGAATGGTGGCAGCAGATCGTCCATCCTTAATCGTTATCTCTGCTAGTTACGATAAACTATCTCCGCACTGTGGATGTCGTGAATGAGTGTGTTCAGATACGCTAGGTCATCGCGGGACGGTGACTGATATTGGACGAAAGAAATTGCGTATCATATTGAGTTTCTCTTCGGTCCATGTATAGCCAGGTTAAGTAGCTGTGATAAGGCTACTCTGTACTGCAGCATCTGGATTGGAATACTGATAGTTGAATTCCACAGGAGAACACATACAACTGAAGCAACCTTATCGACGTGTGTTATCACGTCATGGTTTTCCGTTTTTTGATAGCGGATTCTTATTCCAATTGATTTTTTCAATTATTAGATAAACCACATTATCACTAGTAGAAGTTGTTAAATTCTAAGCAAATACTAAATATTTTTGCACTCGCGACGCTTAAGTAACATGCCTCGAACGTGAGGCACACAAACTAGTATGGCAAGTAACAAACACACCAAAAACGAAATCTATCGTACAATTTTTCGCCACGGATTCTTTTCCTTATTGGATGTTTTCTTATTTAGATGAGAATGTGTACTATCATACCACGTCGATTTATTTTGCTTCCTTCAAGTTGGTATTCAGCATTTAATAATCACCCACGAAAATCAACCATCGGCGAAAGGAGATTCCAACTCATTACCGAAACGTACGCTAAATGACCGATACCATGCGTTCATTTGAGTTTTTCGATTATTCGAACGGTACCCGAAAAAGGATTAAAATGCATAAGAAACGAACTCGAAACAGGTTCTCTTAAGTTAGCACGAGTTGTACATAAACCGAAATCAGAATGTAAACTTTCTTCCCAAAATGTGGCGCGACCTCGTGGCGGTCACTAGAAACCATGCGACGGATTCCACAACACGAAGCAGTTGCTTACGAGCCGGATGTGGGCATACTACTGAATTGTACACGCGAATCGAACACCGCTCCACGCTCGGCAAAGCGAACCCATCGAAATCTCACTCATCCATCCATCCGTCGAACGACGTTTGCCCGGATTCCATTCAGCTGTTGCTTGCTGCCGTGTCGTCGTGTCGTGGTCATGTGGAAGATTGCTCTCATGAAATACGCGAACCCAACAAAAGCCTCTCCTGCTGAGCGACTTGATTCGATGATGCTCTCGGGTATTTCTCCCCACGTTTCATTTCTCCTTCGTTTGAAACTGAACACGTTGTTTGGGAGCCGAAACGAGATATTTAGCTCCTTCGAAACGTGTTATCAACGATAGTCTCTCTGTTTCGCGATTTCTCCTGCTGCCCAATCCATTATCAATACTGATAAACCCTCGCCACCGTCTGTTTACAACCGACTCGCCCTCCTACCATCCGTTGATGCTTACGTTCGTATGTAAACAAAGTGGCAGAAAAATCAGCCGTTCCATGGAGCTCTTCCCCCTTTTTTCGCTCGCGCGAAGCTCTCTTTGCATGAGACATCGTCGTCGTTGTCGTGGTTCGTGGTTGTCGCCGCGTCGAACCAAAGATCTTTTTGTTGGCTTCCTTCCGGCTGGGTACATGTGACCGGACGACACCCGTCGTCATAATTCCTCGATAAGCTCCTCAGATTCATACCAACACGGTTGCACCGTGGTACACCCACAGGTTTCGAAATAGAACAAACACGCAATAGATTTTCTGCTTCCAATAATCGATTACCCTGTGCTTGTTTCTCTAAGGTTGTATGCAGCTGACAATCGGATAGAGTCCGTCCAATACGTAGCGCGTTGAAAGTAACGCGATAACATCAACCATCCTCATCGGTTGTACAAAAACTATCATCATTAAATCGCATTATCATTCGCCGACCTTGGTAATTGTCACTTCTTCTTTCCGCGCCGGTTGTGCTCGTATGTTGATTCAGTTTGGTTTTCATTCCGTTTGCCTCGGGCAAATCAAAGCAGGCGCCGCTGATGATTTCTGTTCGTACCTACCTAACTATAGGAAGCTGGCGTGGGGCGATGTGAATGTGACTGGTGGATCCATTCAAGTTGTGAGTTGCGATTTTTTTTTCTTGCAGTCAGCTGTTGCCTAGTGCAACAAAGCCAGAGAAAACCGTTAGATTGTCTACACTATTTGTCTTACGTCACGCGAAACTTTTGACGTCTAGATACTAAGAATCGGTAGCCAAACTTTACCTAAGATAGTCATCGTACCATTTATTCATTCTCTAAATTTTATTCAACAAACGTTAGTGACATCGCACGCTTGTCACGATAAAGATAAATTTCATTGCTGATGGATTTCGAAAATATCAACTGATAGGTATCGGATCGTAACTTGCGAGAAATTAGAAGGAAGATCTTGACCTGAACATGAAGGGAATCGATATTAGAATTGATTCCGGGACACAATTGATCGTGGCCTTGACCAATCTGACCGGTTCCGGAACGAAATATGTCAAAGTCATCGGATCATGGCTAGCGACTTATTAGAGGAAAGTTCTCTGTTTCAACATGAAGGGAATTCATAGGAGAAGCAATTCGACACGGGATCGTGGCCATGGGTAATCTGGCCGGTTCCATAACGAAATAGGCCAAAGTTATCCGATCATGGACAATTAGTCGGTTGGGGTCATTTAGTCCCGGATTACTATTTACTGTACCTTCAAACCTACTGAACCGATTTTAATAAATTATACCAATTTGGATTCGTCTACATGTTCACTATCTATTTAAAAAGATTTCTCACTTTTAATTTTTCACTTCTCACTCCCTACTTACCTTCATATGGAGACCAGACTTTCCTCCAAACCGCCGCAAGCTACGATACGAAACCATTGGCTTATTTCATTCCAGAGCCGGACAGATTGGCCATGGCCACAATCCTTATTTTCCGGATCGATTATCCTATTGGTTTCCTTCATGTGAAATCTAAGAACTTTATATTAATATGCCGTAAGTCTAGATCCAATCACTATGACATATTTCGTTCCGGAACCGGACAGATTGGCCCAAACCACGACCCATTATCTCCAAATCGCTTCTGAATTTTCTTTAACTTCGGGCCATAAGCTTTTATCATATATGCCGCAAGTCTCGATACGATATCTATCACATATTTCGTTTCGAAAGCAGCCGGATTGGCTATGACCATGACCAGATGTCCCGAATCGCTCCTTTTATCGATTGCCGTCATGTTGAATCTAAGAGCGTTCTTCTCAATTGCCGCAAGTCTAGATCAGTGATGCAAATTTTCTGAATGCACCGATCACACACTGTGATTTTCTATCAGTGTACAGTGGAGCAAAACATCAACCTAGCTGTATGAAATTAAAAGCGCCCAGGGATGAAGAGATAGACATTTCATGTCTTCAGTAACATTGTTCAGTTTTACATGGAACCTATTCTAGTATCAATTTTCGAAAGTCGAATTTAAATGTCTTTTAGTTAAACAAAATATATAAAAGATAACTGAGAAGAGAAGATATCGGTATCGAATTTTGAATACGGCGAATGCGCCAATATCACTGGTTCGAGAAAAACGCGTCCAAAGTTTGACAGCTCTATAAGCTCCCAGAAAAAATATTATTTTGTTTTCTTTATTTCTCGAAAACCAAATATCCTTCAGTTAACGTTGTACACTCAAAATCTAGATCTCCGAACGTACTTTATCACTCAGCTAATAACTCCATTTGTTTACATTTGGCGCGTTCGCCGTATTCAAAATCCACTACCGATACATAAAAGAAAACTGCTTGTTACAACTTTGTTTCCAAGACAGAGAACCATTTTACCCAATCTACAACGTGTCAGGTTTAAAAAAAACTGTTTTTACAAGAGGTTTTTTTTTACTTTGACTATAACTTCTGAGGGTGATGTGATAGGACTTTTTAACATGTTCAACAAACTTATGTATTTTGATCAGATAAACAACTTTGTCGAAGACATCAAAGCCCTTATTTGAAAAACAAAAAAGTTTGCATTTTTATCTCGCTATCGGTTGACCCCTCGACAAAAATTTTGATACTAGATTATGCTCCATGTAAAACTTAACAATGTTGCTGAAGACATTAAATGTGTATCTCTTCATCCCTGGGCGCTATTAATTTCGTACAGCTAGGTTGACGTTCTGCACCATCATGCAGTGTAGACAGGTTAAACAGAAATCAATTGAGCAGAAACGTCTAAAAATATAAAACACACGCTAACTTTTGGCTACCCCCTAAAGGCAAAATTGACCCGTTATTGAAAATCTCAACGATGTGTTAAAAAGGATAATTTTATCGGATCAATATTACCCCTTATTTTGAAAAGCTTTCCCTTTAAAAGTCAGTTTCATACGGTATCAAAATCAAGGCGATATTTGTTCAGAAATTATGGTTATGATGAGAGAGATTGTGGTAAGTATTTTACTTTACATTTCAATTATATTTATTAAAAATATGAATTAAATATCAAATATTCTTACTACAGATCGTTCAATAACTTCAAAAGAAGGCACGAATATGACGCGTTTCTCGTTGCTTCTTGTCGTGTAAGTTTTTTCTCACATCATTCCAATTAAATAGAAGTTTATTTTTTTCAGCTTTCATCATATGCCCTAGATACCTCAAACAAGGAATGCTCCAAGACTCTTTGTTGCGATATTTTGGACGAAGGAAATTTTAACAGTCATTGACTTGTGATTGTGATTATTTAGTGCATGAAAGAATAAATCGTGTTAAATTGTTTTAATTCATTTTGAATTGTTGCTCCAACGAAGCAAGCGTTCTAAATAAGGGGTAATTAAATATCACACAGTGTACCGAGATATCCTTCATGTTAAATCCGAAAAAAATTTCTCATATGCCGCAAGTCTTGATCCGATAACTTTGTCATACACTGCTGGCCAAAAGTTTGGGATCACCCGCTAAAAAACATGCAAATTTTGATCGTTCATATCTCAGCCATCTTAGGACATATTGTATATCTTCTGATCTCATTTGAAAGATAATGAGCAATAGCTATTTGGGATGTATTTTGCCCAGAAATAATGTTTTAGTTCTGCACCTAAAACTTTTGGTTAAGTTAGAACATTTTCAAAAAATCGCACTCAGTATTCAAAGCCAATCATCTCGGGATAGGGTGGACCAAATTTCAAAATTTGAGTTGCATTAGAATCCTTATTCTTTACTTCTCAAAACACAATGAAAAAATTTTGTGCAGAAATTTAAGAATGTACTTTTAATAAATAAAATAGACACTTAAGTTATCGTGCAAAAGTTTGGGATCACGCCTAGTATGGTGTATCGGCCAAAAGTTTGGAATCATTCTTTAAAAAAAATGCAAATTTATCTCATTCATATCTTTCTCATCTAACATCGTATTGCAGATCTGAAGGGTTTATTTGGAAGCTTAGGAATTGTTGTTTTTTAAATAATTCTTACAAAAATTATAAAATTACAAGGGACACACACGGGAGAAAAAAAAAGAACGAAATCGTCTTCAAAAACTGCAAACATCACTGACTTTTTATCATATCCCATTTTTTATCATTTAATCCGACTCCAAGTAGCGATTTTCACGACCTTTTACTAGCGTTAAATGAAATTTATATTCACAGTAGCGATTTAAATGACTTAAGTTATCATTTTTAATGCGAGTTTTTGTTTGCTGGGTAGCACAGACAAACAGGTGGGATCCTCCGTTTTAATTATTCGCAAAACTAAAAAGCTTGGCCAGGAAGCTGGGTAATAGCGCCACCAGATTGAGCTTCTTCACTTTTGGGATATTCTCATTTTCCATCATGGTAGCCCAACATTAAGGCTGAAACAAATATCAAATTCTTTTTTAGTCACTCTCTTCCCCTCTTCGAATTCTAAAACTCTCCAAGGGGGACTAAATAAAATTTCAAGTATTTAATTTAAACACATATAATATACGGCGTATTACAGGACACGACACTAAACATTCTTACTAACATAAAAGGATTTAAAATTACCTTTTTTGTCGACCGGTTTCGGGCTCGATGTTGCCCATCTACAGGACGATGTCCTGTAGATGGGCAACATCGAGCCCGAAACCGGTCGACAAAAAAGGTAATTTTAAATCCTTTTATGTTAGTAAGAACGTTAAGTGTCGTGTCCTGTAATACGCCGTATATTATATGTGTAGTATAAGTTCTTACGTTGGCACAAAACCACCAAAATGAGTGGTATTTAATTTAAAATTAGATAAATCGAATTTTCATAAAATTTTATGAGCAAAACCAAAATTGTCAAATATAGGATTTTTTTGTGTTCTACAAATATAAACAACCGAATTTTCGAACAATTACAATAGCAAAAGAACATAATATGGAAGGTGGGAGCTATACCTTTTTTTTTTAGTTCAATTTTGATTAAACATTTACTCGATTTGACGGTTTTGTGCAATGTAAATAAATGCAATTTTGTTGCAAACAATTTTTTGTCCAATTAATTCCATTATGTTGTTTTTGGCATTATATTACATTTTCCTCACTTAAAATCCTTGACCTGTTTTCTCCTTTTTCAAACTTGCTGGAGCATTGTCAAATGTGAACATTTATGCAATTTCTATTTAAACTTAAAACGAAAGCTACAGTGGTGATTTTTTCGAATTTTTATATGAACTGATCTGTAAAATCTCTAAGAAACTGTATTGTGAATAGTAAATAACTAAACCACTTGAAAGCAAATGCTGATGAAGAGTTGTTAAAAATAGTTTCATATTGTTTAACACCTTTTATAGTAATCTTCTTCTGAAAATGTTGAGAAAAAAGTGCTAAAAGAGAAAAAAATTACACTACACACATCTTTTCTCAAACTCGGGTACGCATTCCTCCAATGAATCAAATATAGCAATAAGAATGATGCCCGATTTCACCTTAACTTGATTAATGAAAAAAGTTTATTCTATCGAGAAATTGGTATAAATATATGGGAGTTAGCGGTTTTCAATAAGCGGAACCAAAAAATATCGAAACTTTCTGATACGCTAAATCGATCAAAACTTAGCGGCAAAATTAAACCGCTAACAAAAAGTTAGCGGACTAACTAGCGAATAGCGGATTAGCGCTTCTGTGCCGAACACTGGTCTTTTCAAAAATGGGTCGAAATCATCACAAAACAATCTGTGCTGAAGCTAATGAGCAGTTTGTGAGCGAAAATTCTATCTCTGGCCTACATATGTCTGGAATAAAATTTTGTATTAAATTTCAGTAAAAAGGACTATAAAGAACATTAAAGTAGAATAAAAATTGTATTTGCTCCTATATTAAAGGGTGATACGGTCAAAATTTGGTCAAGGGAAAACGCGTGTAATTCGGTGAATTTAGAAAATCAAATTAAATTTCCTTTTCAAGTTTAATTAGTATAAAATTCAGGAAAAATATTCAGTCAGGCTTCCGCTTTTCCAAATCCAAATTGCCGGTCTTTACGCTTAACCCCTACCATCAGATTTTGAACAGCCACCTTGTCCACCTTCTTCGCCGCAGAAAGCCAGTTTGCCTTGAACTGCTGCTCGTCCTTAGCAGTTTTTTGGTCTTCTTTAGGTTCCGCTTGACAATAGCCCAGTATTTCTCAATTGGGTGGAGCTCTGGCGTGTTGGGAGGGTTCTTGTCCTTGGGAACCACCTGTACGTTGTTGGCGGCGTACCACTCCATGGCCTTTTTACCGTAATGACAAGATGCCAAATCCGGCCAAAACAGTACGAAACAACCGTGTTCCTTCGGGAAAGGCAGCAGACGTTTATTCAAACACTCTTTCACGTAAATTTCTTGGTTGATAGTCCCGGAAGCTATGAAAATGCTGCTTTTCAAGCCACAGGTACAGATGGCTTGCCAAACCAGATATTTCTTCGCAAACTTCGACAGTTTCATTCGCTTGAAAATATACTCCTGTCCCGGAAGCTGCTTGTAGTCGGCTTTGACGTAGGTTTCGTCGTCCATTACTACGCAGTCAAACTTCGTCAGCATCGTCGTGTACAGCCTCCGGGATCGCGCTTTGGCCGTCGTATTTTGTTTATCATCGCGATTCGGAGTCACTACCTTCTTGTAAGTCGATAGTCCGGCTCGTTTTTTGGCTCGATGCACGGTTGTAGACGATACACCCAGCTTATTTGCGGCATCTAGGAGAGAGAGGCAAGGAAACTACCGGCAACTCTCTTTGTCGTCTCATCGGCTTCCGGTATTCGATTTCCCCCCGATCCAGACTTCCTGGCTGTCGACAAACGTTCCCCAAACACTTTAATTACATTTGTGACGGTTGATTTGACAACTTTTAGCGATTTTGCCAGCTTTGCGTGCGAGTGGCTGGGATTTTCGCGATGCGCGAGCAAAATTTTGATACGCTGCTCTTCTTCCTTGGACGGCATTTTAACAACTGGAGAGTGAATTCCAAAATCAAAATAGGAGCAACATTCTACACACTCACACACACCTTCAAAATGAGGGGTGTTGAGGTTTTTTAAATGCAAAATTGAAAGGAATACGTCCAGTTGATATTGACCAAATTTTGACCGTATCATCCTTTATTATGTTCATTTTAAATCGTGCTTAGATATATTGAAACACCCTATACCGAAATTTGAAATATTATTGGTTTTCGCCACCGGTTCTAATGTCACACTAACTGCCATTTTTCTCACTGACGTAAGAACGTCACTAACGTTCTTACTAATAGGCGATCTGCATAGATTGGATCCTCGAGTTGGGGCACAAAAGATGGAACGCAGCAGCTTTTTGAAAGCAAAGGGGAACCATTGAATCTGATAATTTGTGTACGGTATGTTGAACTTACCCATTTCAGCAAAGGTGAAAATCTTTTAATTTTTCTTTTTATGTAATCTCGCTCAAAAACGTTATTTGAAAAAGGAATGAGCTAGGTGAAAAATCCATTTATTTTTGGCTGCTAACAAGGTGCTCAATGCAAGGATTCGAATTCAGTATGTTCAATTGTACCTACCTAACTTACACGACTTACATCAGGTGAATACTTTAATACAAAGTTATACACACTTAGAAGCGTATATGACTGCCGTATGGAGCCGCTAGAGAAAACGTGCAAGTGAGATAAATCGTGCCCAACTGAAATTGTAGATAGCAGTTATCAGTAAAAACCATGTTACACTCAATCAAAAATGCAAATCGCTTGATTGGCGAAGTCGATTCGAAATTATGCCCAAATCTACGTTCGTTATCAAAATTATGACTTTGCTGGGGTTCGTAAATTGAGTTCATGAACCTCTAAGCTAACAGTGACTGATAACATAGTAGATCGTGCGTATGGTGGTTAGGTATGTACGGTGGAAACGAAAATCCATTATCATCGAATTCTTTTCAATATAGTATGGGAACCGGTTTTCCCGACGACACAACACGAACTGCTGCTGCTGTTGCCATTCTCGAGTATCCTTAACCATACCGTCATCGAATCGGCTGGAGGAAGCAAAGCAGGCTTCGACCGGACGAGCAACCGTGAGAGAAATACTTTTGGCTCGAAGCAAGCCTCGGTTTCGTTTCGGGCGACGACGACGAGAAGAAAGTTAAAGCATAGACCGGTCTCTTCGCGAAGAAAGTACCGGCTAACATATCGGGGGAGCTTTAGGACTTTTGCAGTTGCCCCAGCAAAGAAGGACGAAGAGCAAGTTATGAAAGATGCTTTTTTCCATGAAAGTGTGCCTTGAAGACTCTCCCGTTGCTTCTGCTTTCCCTCCCATCAACAACATCAGCAAGGCTCTCGAGGCAACTGCTCGTTGATTGGTCAAGTAGAAAATATTTTCCGTGGGGCATTGCGCAGATTTTTATGCGCAATAATTATGTATCTGCAGAAAAACGTGCTCCTTCTGCCGTACTCCCAGGTTCGATTCAGATCCGTCAGGGGAAAGCTGTTATCATTATGTATCACTTTTTTAATGCTGCTCGGTATTTCTAAACATTATATAAACGGATACAAATTCATCAGCAATGAAATTGAGAAGTGGCTCTAAAAGGCGACAAAGTAAGCGTTGCAGCAAAATGTGGGCCATGCTTGGGGCGCCTACTAGGAGAAGCTGTGTATAGTAGGATGAAATTGGAGCAGCATTCGGGCGTTCGTTCGGTTTGTTCGATTCCATGTGGGATTTTCCCCAGCATTCTCATAGAAAAGTTTTCTGGAGCGGCCACGTGGAAGTATTGGAGAAAATTGCCATAAGCCACACTCAAAATTGTGATCGATGCTATTAAATGACACCCCACTATAAAAGAACCGATTGCTATATTACAGGTCTTCTGTTCAGAGTTGATAAGTTTTTTTTTCTCTCACAATGACAATGTATTGATAACTACATTTTTCTGAATATTTCACATTGAGGTCAAGATCGCTTTATACCCGTGGAGCATTCGCGTTTAAATGTGATAGCCACTTAAACGTTGGAGAATTGGCATGTTTGAACAAGTTTCAAATTATGTATGTACAATCGTTTGATTCTGGTTGTGGTATCTATCGGTCATGAAAAAATTCTTTTGTGTCATAAAAGCCCCACAAGTTGCGTCACCTTTTGTAATTAGCGATGATTCGAAAACCTGATATTAAATTATTAATTCAACAACAAAAATTTGTATCCCATAACATTGCACAGTGGATAACTACTTAATTCTGGAAAACCATCATCTCTTATGCAAAAAAAACACGAGGAATCGAATGGTCTACACCACTTTCTGATAAAATGACTCTGAACGCCTCATTTTGCCAAATTTCTTCTATTTTTAGGTAAAGGTATAATTCCGGTTGTAGCAATATACCTTGCTACAATTGGAATTATACTAAATGAATGAATTGAAACGGCTAAATAGCCGCAATTTGCCCTAACATTTTATAAATTTGTGCATTAATTTCAATGCAACTGTTGAGTAACTAGTGTAAAGTTTGTCGCTGAATCGAGCGGTGTATACCGCTGAGTACTCAGCTTACGAGAATAGCCGCAATCACCCCGATTTCTCCTAAATTCGTGCGATATGTTTAAAAAAAATATTTAAACAAATGGCAATGCATCAGAAAATGGGCGAAAATGAATGGTCAGGTGTAAAATTCATTGTTGATTCGAAAGATGTACACCGCTGATTGTAAAATTGACGAAAAGAGCCTAAATCGGGGCGATTTCCTACGACACGATCAACTTGAGGATGAATAAATATACCAAAGAATTATGAATCAAAGCTCAAAATGTTCTTCAGCAAATTCTTATTATAATCCCAAGTTTAGTCAACAGAACTAGTTTTCCCCTTTTAGAGGGTGAAATTTAGAGCAATTTGCCAACCTGTGCTATAAATCAGGTTTGATGAAGGAAACCAATTCGTTCAGAACTGACGATGACCGCGGGGTGTCTCTAGGTGGAAGATTTTTTTTGTTTTAGGTAACAAGCGCGTCCTCTTTGTAACCATTCCATGCAGGAAAGCTAGTGAAGATTTATTACTTTGCCGAAAATGTCTCTGACGTTCTAGGTAGGACAATTTGGTCTTTTTCTTTTGCTAAGTCTGGAAGGGAGAAAATTTCGAAGAAATATCTCTGGTATGTAAAAAATTAGAAACAAGTTGCTAATGTAAATGTAAGTTATGCCAGAACCAATATAAGGCCTTTAGAACCAAATAAGTATAAATAAGTTGTTTTGAAATTCCACTAAATGGAAAATCCACATTACATAAATATTAAGATATGAAAAATCTTTCGGCGTTATTAGTTCAAAATTGATTATTTTTTCAATGAAAGCCCTGTGACTCCAAGCGTCTAACATAAAGTTCTTATTTTTTTTAATAATATGTCTTTATTTGTACTTATTCATCATTACATTCATATTACACCAAGGTTTTTTTACAAGGTTTTAACACGGTTTTCGAGAATTAACACGGCTTTTACACGGATTTCGCGAATCAACACGGTTTTCGAGAGAAAATAAGTTCTTTTCAAGAGAAAACACTTAGATTTATTTTAAAGTTGGGAAAATCTTAGCTCTTAGACTAAGAGCATGATACCTGATACCTGAGACCTGATACCTGAGGCCTGGGACCTGTAACCTGAGACCTGAGACCTGAGACAAGAGACCTGTGATATGAGACCTGAGATCTGAGACACGAGACATGAGGCCTGGGACCTGAGACAACAGATATCAGACTCGAGACCTCAGCATGAGACTTGAACTATGAGGCATGAGAC
>NC_073691.1:118137100-118262100 GCF_029784155.1 Uranotaenia lowii | reverse complement strand
GAAAAGATGCCGTAATTCTACGTAAATCTTATGGTTGTGGCTGATAAATAACCTCTTAAACTTTTTTTCTAGAAGCAAAAATGTTTGCCCAAACGAGACAGTGTAGAGAATTCGAGGAATGATTACCTGCGCAATTCGCACACTTAAAAAATTTTGTTTGTGGCTTATCACCACCAAAAAAGCATTTAGATTTTTCATGATCGAATGAGCCGCAAAGCATGCATCTGGCCTTCATTCTACAATTTTTAGTGCCGTGACAAAAAGCTTGACAACGACGACATTGCGTAATATTTTGAAAAAAATTGGTTGAAGATTTTCGAAAAGGTTCGAATTTGACTCGACAATGAAACATAAGACAAGCCTTTTTAAGAATTTGTAAATTATTAACCTGATCCTTTTTAAAATGGATCAAATAAAGCTCAGGAGCAAAACCAGCACTACTGGTATTATTCGTGTTGGTTCTTTTCCTCATTTGAATTACTTGAAGCGGAGAAAAACCTAACAAAGAATTTAATTCAGTTGTGATCTCATCCGGTGTCTGATCGCCGGTAAGACCACGAAGTACAACTTTAAATGGATGATCACTTCTAGTGTCGTACGTAAAAAATTGGTGTTTTTTTATTATTCAAATTATTTAATTTTTTTTGAAAATCATGCAAAGATTCCGCCAACATACGAGCTGTTCCCCTTCGACCGATCTGAAAAGAAATCTTCACATCCTTGACGGAAGTGACGATTTCTTTCCGAAAAGCATTGACGTCCGGAATTGTGACCGTAATTGGTGGAACCTTTTCGTTTTTAAGAGTATAAGAAGAAGAAGGTTTCTTAGTACACCAAGGTCTTTTTTTACACTGATATACGTACCGCGTAAAAAACCGTGTAAAAAACCGTGTTAATTCCAATTTCCCGAGAACCGTGTAAAAAAACCGTGCTAATTGCGGAAAACCGTGTAAAAAAAGACATTTAAATTTATGCAGCTTTGAAGCTTGAAACCATAAGACATGTAACTAGACACTTAGACCTGACACCTGAGACCTGAGACTTGAGGCCTAAAACTTGAGACTTTAAAGTTTAAACTTAAGACATAAGACCTGAGATCTGAGACTTGCGAACTGGTACCTTAGACTTGAGACCTGACAATTGAAACATGAGACCTGAGAACTGATACGTGAGACCTGAGACTTTCGACATGACACCTGAGACCTGAGACCTGAGATCTGAGACCTTAGACCTGAGACCTAGAACCTGAGACCTGAGACCTGAGACCTGAGACATGAGGCCTAAGACATGGGACATTGAGACCTGAGACACAAAACATGAGACCTAAGACATTAGACATGAGACATGAGACCTGAGACCAGAGACCTGAGACCTGAGACATGAGACCTGAGACATTAGCCATGAGAAATGAGACATGAGACATGAATCATAAGACATGAGACATGAGACATGAGACATACGACATAAGACATGAGACATGAGACATGAGACATGAGAAATGAGACATGAGACATGAGACATGAGACATGAGACATGAGACATGAGACCTGAGACCTGAGACATGAGACATAAGACACGAGACATGAGACCTGAGACATGAGACATGAGACATGAGACATGACACATTAGCCATTAGACATGAGACCTGAGACTTGAGACCTAAGACATTAGACATTAGACATTAGTCATTAGACATTAGACATTAGACATTAGACATTAGACATTAGATTTTAGACATTAGACATTAGACATTAGACATGAGACATTGGACATTAGACATGAGAAATTAGACCTGAGACATGAGACATGAGACATTAGACATTAGACATGAGACATGAGACCTGAGACATGAAACATGAGAAATGAGGAATGAGACATGAGACATGAGACCTCACACGGAGAAAAAAGACGACAGTTGTTCCAATTATTTCAGCTTGTTATACCAATAATCGTCAGATGCTGCCGGGATCCAGCAGCAGACATCTCCTTCCGTCCCTCCAAAAGGCCCCGGAGGTTCCTTTTTTCGTTCGTTCCGACGTCTTGTCCCATTCGTCTTTGGCGGGTCTACCAATTCCGGAAAGTGCTAGTGTGAAAATCTAGCTGGCGATGAAAACCATCGGTGAGAAGCACACCTGTAAACAACAGGAAGCAGCTGATGGCTGCCGTTTTCTGCTTTGGGAGCTATTGTGAATATGTGAAAAAGTGGTGTGTTTTTATGAATATAATACGAAAATAAAATAATTGAAATGTCTATTCCGAAAAATAATATTTTTAAACTAGGTAAATTTATATGAAGGGAATGTACAATATCATCATTTGAGATAATCATAGAAATCTAATAGAATCCATCATATTTAAAGTTGAAAAAATCATACGACTATAGTAGAATTTACTATAATTCTCTTTGAATGCTTAACATCAATAAAACCAATCATTCAACCTCAGTTGAGTTTATTGTATGTATAGTTGAACTCATAATACTAACCGAATAACCTATTGTATGTATTGTTGAAAGTTTAATATTTATAGTTAGCCGAGAATTAATCAGAAATATGATTGGATATAAGTGGATTATTGTTGGAAATACTATACTTTATTCTCCGTGCAGGTCACATGTCTCTGCAACGTAGTTCCACCTCCCCGTGGTGCAGAGTGGAAACGTGTTTACAGCCTCGTCACCTGTAGATGTACGGCCAAGAGAACTACACGTCACACTTGGTACAGTCAGCTACCGACGGGCTGCGTGCCGAGTGGGACAAAAACGTGGTGCGACTGGGCACCTTGGTACCAGTGCTCAGTTGCAGGAGGGAGGGGTCGTAACGTGTATCGGGTAGTCGCGACCCCGATATGCGGGACGACCAAATGTTCGAGCGGGTGTTGGTCGAATTCGCGCGTCGGGTGGTCCTAGCCCTGATTCGCGGAAATGACCGACTCACGACGGGCAGAGGGGCCTTGTGCCGTAATATGTGGCGCCCATTGGATGGGCCTCAGGATGAGTCTCGAAGTGTCGAGACGGAGAAATTGTGGGATGTGTGGTTATCTCCAGACCCGAGGAGAGGCGAGTTGTTCTCGTCTCGAATTGGGTCAAGAGACGTAACGATCGAGGGCTCTCGAGACACGAGGAGAGGTGGGTATAGACGCCTCAATTCGTGTCAAGAGGAGGAATGTGAGGGGGGTCTCGAGTCACGAGGAGAGACGGGTCAAGACGGCTCAAATTGTGACAAGAGACCTAATGTGTGGGACTCGAGTCACGAGTAGCGGCGAACGGACTGCCAACCCGTAAGTCGTGAATCGTGACAAAGAGTGGATGATGATTGCTGGTGTAGCACGTATAAAACGAGTATTTGCCGTGGAGCGCATTGCGCGAGTATGGTCTCCCATCCCTGGGTACAGCCTTCGTTGCAGGTCCGGATGGGAATTATGGCCAGTGGCCCCAGGTGGATTTTATGGCGTAGGGGTACATAGTATCATGAGTCGTCCAATTGCACCCATGGATCCAGAGTAGCAAACTGGGGGGACGCGGTGGCTCGCCGTGCCTTGGAATGCAATCCGTAAAAAGGATTTACCACCTGGGTGATCAACTAATAAAATGGTCACATGTCTCATGTTTAATGTTTAATGTCTCAGGTCTCAGGTCTCATGTCTCAAGTCTCATGTCTCATGTCTCATGTCTCATGTCTCATGTCTCATGTCTCATGTCTCATGTCTCAGGTCTCAGGTCTGATAACTCATGTCTCAGGTCTCAAGTCTCAGGTCTGATAACTCATGTCTCATGTTTCAGATCTCATGTCCCGTTCTCATGTCTCAGGTCTCAGGTCTCAGGTCTAATGTCTCATGTCTCAGGTCTTATGTCTCACTTCTCATGTCTCAGGTCTCAGGTCTCAGGTCTCAGGTCTCATGTCTCATGTCTCATGTCTCATGTCTCATGTCTCATGTCTCAGGTCTCATGTCTCATGTCTCAGGTCTCATGTCTAATGTCTCATGTCTCATGTCTCATGTCTCATGTCTCATGTCTCATGTCTCATGTCTCAGGTTTTATGTCTCAGGTCTAATGTCTCAGCTCTTATGTATCAGGTCTCAGGTCTCAAGGGTCTCATGTTTCACGTTCTTAGTCTCAGAGTTGATTTTTCTAACTTCAAAAAGATTCTAAGTGTTTTCCTTTTCCTCCTAAAAACCGTGTTAATTCGCGAAAACCGTGAAAAAAACCGTGTAATTCCCGAAAATCGTGTAAAAAAAGCCGTGTAAAAAAAACCGCCTAATAAACCTAGGTGTACTCTATCAGAATTAAATATGCATATTTCCTCATCACCGATGTTATGAAGGCGATGACTTCTCCATGCTGGAAAGGAAAGAGAAAAATATGAATAAAAGAAAATGGAAATAATTTTAGCACTGAAAAGTGCTGATTGAAAAACAGGTAAGGATAAAATAAAAAATGTAATATGCAACGATACGATGCTCCAGCGTACGTGTTGACGGCTCAACGGTACAGATGGAAGTGGCCACTATTGATCTCTCTTGTTTCTGTATCACCACCAATCAACACGAAGGTTTTTTTTTTCTTTTACATACACACGGCAAGTCTGTTGCCTCCTGAGCCGATGTCCGCGAATTCGAGCCCAAGAGTAAACATCGAACACAGTTGTACCGGATAGTTTTTCAATAACGATCCGCCAACTGCAACGTTGATAAAGTCGCGAATGCAAACAAAAAAAAAAACACGCACATCTTAGCCGTGGTGGTTTGCCGGTGGATTGAATTAAAGGAATATTTTTTTGCTTTTGCTACACATGCACAGTGCTCGGTTCGCTGGCTGTCTGGTCGTGTTGGCCGGATTTTTCCTCTATAATACCTGTTCAGCGGTCATAATGACAGTAAATAACATCTGATCAACGTTCATAATGACAGTTTTTGTGCTCTCGAAACAATGAAACAATAAGTATAACAGTACAAGAATTTTATTTATTTTTTCATATAGGTTTTGCACAAACATAATCAGACAAGTTACTCAGAAAAAAATCAGCTGATGAAGATTATGCAAAAACGCACAGACACAAGTCTTAAACATGTGAACGTTACTTTATTTATTAAACATATTGAAATTTCGTTAACTAATTTACAATTATATTCTCATACTCATACTGCTAAGCGATGATTACGGGAACGGCGAATTGATGTAAATATAGCTGATTGCATGAAATTATTTCGGTTTGTTCACGTTTGACGACTCAAATATTACTCATTACCTTTCTTCTGCCATTGGTAATTGATAAGATCACTTTGCAACTGTTTATATTCATTTTTCTTCATCAATCCACTTCTATTTTCGAATAAAGTTTCGAGATCGCTACTTTCAATAACAAATCCTGCGATTGAATTTGGCAGAGTTTGGTGGAACTGTCGTGGAAGTCTGTTGTTTTCGACTCTTAGTTCATCTGGTTCGGCCTGCATATACCTAATCCGCATGTTATGAAGGATAATAAAAGTGGTAATGATTTTTTTTTCATTGTATGCTTATCAAAAAGCCTAAATGGAAGTTGTAGAATTTGTCACATTCCTTGTATAATGCCTTGTATAAGGACGTCGAACGATCGTCCTTTCGAGCAGCTTCCTGCTTTTCCGAAAAGTTTTTTTTCGGATTGAAGACACGACAGTGTTTTCATAAAAATTGGATAATCAGGATACATCCCATCAGCAAGTAAATATCCTCTTGGGTTTCATGGTTTTCTAGCTTGAATGATCCTCCCAAAAAATTATGCTTGAACGGAAATAATTTAAGTAAGCATTACATAACATAGATAACGGCTGATTTAATCTTACTTTAACTATTTTATCAATGAGTGTAGATCGGTTAAGCACGTTCAGGTCATTATTTGTACCTGGGAATCCAAAAAAACAATGCCACACACAGCAGTCTTTGGATGCACATGCTTCAAGAATAACGGTTGGTTTGTGCTCTTTTCCTCGAAACTGACCTTTCCAACCAGATGGGAAATTATTCCATCGCCAGTGCATGCAATCCACGCTAGCTAGCATACCCGGGAATCCTCGTGCACTGTTTTGATTTCGAAGTTCAAGAACCTCACCATTATTCGGCGATCGGAGGGATTCTTCGGAAAAATTTCTTCTATCCCCTCGCAGAATTTCCTTAACGTCTCCAGGCTTGTTGACTCTCCAATTTGAATATTTTTGTCAAGAGATTCAGCAGATGATCCGTATGCAAGCACTGTAATACATTTTTGCATATTTGAAAGACCCAATTTTTCCGTTGCATCAGACCTCTGATGGAAATAAACGTATTTTTCTCAAATGCTGCAGAAACGTTCAAATATATTCCTTTTGGCATACGAAATCGTCGTACGAAAGTTTTGTTGACGTTAGTTGGATTTTCAGCAATGAAGTCAATATGAAATTTTTCATTCGCCATCGCAAAACTCCTTTCAACATTTGGTCTTCTTCCTGGGCGAGGCCTTTTGTTACTCAAAGCAGGCTCAGTTGACATCTCTACTAATTCTGCCGTAACCACTTCTTCTTCTTCGTCGCGCATGCTCGTAGCAAAAAGATGATCGTTTATTATTTTTTTAAACCAATCTACAATATTAAATTACCTGGTAATAAAATAGAAAATTAAATTATCCGAGAATCAACCCAAAGTTTTTAAGGAAATATATTTAATGATGATAAAATGACGTGACACAGATGTAGAAGTTTTACATAATTTTAACTATTTCATCCTCTTCACCTGAACTGTAAAAAATTAGGAGCACTAGATACGGAACACTATCTTCCGAAATCGTGTCAAATTCGTTGCAGATGATAACTTCAAAATCGGTCAAAAATTATTTGTGTTGTATGAACGACCCCCTTCAAAAGGGGTCATCCAAAAATCTAACATCCATTTTTATCATTCCTGATCGTATTCAGCCATTTTAGGTCCAGATTTTGTCCTATTTGATATAATTGAAATTTGTTTTTAAGTTTTTTTTTCACACCGCAAAAACACGGAACGTTTAAGGATGCGCTCAGCAGTTGGTTTCTCACCATTTTCGGAAAACTTACCGGAAGAATAGACTTTCCACAAACCGAGAATTTATCAATAGTCTGAAAATAATAAATACAAATGAAACACACCAAAAATCATTAAACAAACACTTACCGCAATCGAAAAGATAATTTTGGAAATCCAGCATAAACCATGCGTGAATAGTCTCTAACCAAAACAAAATCAACTTTGCTTGCACACGTACTCAAATAATTACTCACTGAATGAGTTTATTGATCAACACTTAATACTCAATTTTGAGATTACATGAAGTAACGACAAATTAAATCCAAGAGATTTTTTTTATTTATTTTGCCTATGAACTTTTCTTATTTGCAATTTATTAGCTCGGTTAGCTTGAATATTAAGCATTTTAAATGATCTTTGGAAACAATACCAGTAAAATAATAGAAAAAGTTTAATATAAATGAATATGTGTATAAAGTTAACGAATAAATATTAAATCATAAAACAACTAAATTCTTCCGAGGTGCAAAGAATATACTTTTTTGACTAATTTTGGGGTACTGATTCGGAATATTCATTTAGTTTTTTCTACCAGCTCTTGTTAACGAGATACCTTTCGAAAAAAGGTAAAAAAACATCATACAAAATTTTCACTTGTTTGGCAAAACTATAAAACATTGTCTTTATTTTGAAAATAAAGATTCAAAATCAATGATCAACTTTCCCGAAGACTGCTTTAATATGACTACTTAAAAAAGTATTAAAGTTTTCTCTTCGTAATTTTTTTTTCAAATTTTACAACGCTGACTTGATTCACTAATTCGTCGATATTAAATTGAGAATTATGTGACATCTATTATTTATACTTGATCTGGTTTTTATTAACATCTATTCTCAATTTATGTTCCGTATAGGCAGGTTTAAGAGAAAAAAAAATTCAAATAATAGGGTAGGTATACCAACCTCCGTCGTATCCCTCTGATTCGTCTTAATTCATGAATGCATGTTTAAAAGCCGAAAAATCACTTTCCACTTTAATTAGCTACTTCACATGATAAACTTACGCCTGTGAATTTATTTTCTATCACAAATTTTTCACTTTTGAAACTATTTTTTGAGATATTTGATTTTGAAATCGCGAGGCGAAATGAATTATTGGCGCACTCCGCCATATTGAAAGACGAACTTAGTAATCCCTCCAACGTGTTTCTTTGCTTCTACGCTTCCTATCAATGCCTGTAACGATCAAAATCATAAAATCCAACAGAAAAATGTTGAAATAAAATTAGAAAAATGATCACAAACTAATCTGATTTATGTAAATTTGTCAAGTTTTGATTGAAATCGAATCGCTCGGATCCCATTATTCGTCGTAATTTTGCGACAAGCTCAAGTAACCGTTTTGCAATAATTGGAATTAGACCGGTTCATTTTTACTATTTTTTGTTGACCACGGTCGGACTCGTAAAGAATAGTTGATTTTCAAGCAATTTTGTTTATTTGACCTCATTCAAGCTGGGAACTTAATACGCTGGGATATAATTGCAAAAAGTCTTTTTATATTATTAAATTACTTGAATGTATCCAGCATTGCTTATAATGCATGGTTTTAAATGAACAAAGAATTGATGGCTTTTTTTAGCTAAGTGGTGGTATTTTACAAATTATTTACTACCAGTACCGTGCATTATTTAATAGACGTTATGGTGCACGCAAAAATATCTCATACTTTACACATATCTAACGTTCAACTGCAATTACATTGTTTCTTTAAAATTTTATATTTTAAGATATGATTTATTTTGGTTTTATTATCTGATGACATTAAACATTTTCTTAAGTATGCGAAACATAAGACACATCAATTCTATGAAAATAAGACTTTTTTAACTTCTTTCATTCAAATTGCAATATCTCACATACGACCAAACGCTTTGCTCTACAGAATGGTTACTGAGAAATCCTTGAAAACTTAAACTAAAACTTCTCCAGTTTTCAGAGATTCTTTGAATTGGAATCAATAACTACTCGAAGAAAACATTTGAATTCCTGCACAGAAAACTTCGACTTCTACTGAATTGTAACGATGTATGGAAAATCGATGCAATTAATTTCCGTTGAAAGTCAAAATGACAAGAAAATTTGGATGAATGTATCATTAAAATTTTGAAATTAGAATTCATGAGTCTCTGGTTTGGATCTCAATACAAGTTGAGATAAAAAATCGGTAGATATGATTTTTTGTACATAAAGTCGTTCAAAATCGAACCTGCTTATATTCTGATTCCTACCATATAAGTTTTGAAACTTGACTCATGTTTGCTTCCTTATTATATATTCTCAGTGAATTTGCAACAAAAGATGTTTTGTCGTTTTTTACATATTACAGTTTGAATGAAAAAAGTCGAAAAGTTTAATTTTAGTTGAATACCTTCACGCCATTTCCCGAAAACTTGCATTTAACTGATTTCTTATTTGCAACTTTGACAACAACAGAATGTTAGAATAAAGACGCGTCAATTTCCGAGAAAAAAACATTTTTGCAAAAACTTTTATCGCTCGCAAAAAAACACGAATAGATGAACTGAACCAGTCTAATACGCATTACACGCATCAACGTGGCGTTGCTTTGTTTCGGTATCCTTCGCCAGGGTCCCACATGGATAAGAATACACATGTTGACAAAACGTAAGAGTGATTCTGCCTCTCCTCAAATGTCTTACTATTCAGTCTCATTACGTAGAAAAAACATACAGTACTATTAAAAATGTTAATGTTCTTTAAATATGTGCAGTTTCTGTGTAAATTTGTGCATTGTAATTTGTGGAAAATATCTGTATGAATGTTATAAAATCTTATTTTACAGACAAATCCTGGATCATGGCAGCCCTGTCCGTTGAAGAGTGTGTTGGTACAAAATACATTTGCAGGGTGGATTCAATTTGTAAGGTCTAATATTGTGCTGCCTGCAATTGCTTTAGCCAAGCAATGGTACCTAGCTACAATAACGCTACCTTGAGATTTCTTAGCAAGACCAT
The DNA here is from genome assembly GCF_029784155.1 of Uranotaenia lowii. Taxonomy (NCBI): domain Eukaryota; kingdom Metazoa; phylum Arthropoda; class Insecta; order Diptera; family Culicidae; genus Uranotaenia; species Uranotaenia lowii. Next base: position 118,252,053 of record NC_073691.1, on the reverse strand, counting down.
TTTATTGCGATCTCATTCAAACTTTGCAGTTATCCTGCGCGGTTGATCCGTGCGAAGTATATAATAGCATTTGCATGAACCGCAACCGCAAAATTTCAAATCTATCCATCATGAGGGAGGAAAAGTTTGAGACAATTTCGGTACAATTCAATAGAAGGTATAATATTTTTCTGCCTGCAGATGCATTAGCCAAGCAATGCTAGACCTTTTTACAATAAAGCCTTCCTAGTTTCATGGCTTATTGCGACTGATTACTTGAGAGCAGGGATGCCTACAGGGAGAACTACATAACTAACACTGTTTCCTACCACGTACCATGCTGAAAAATTAAGTTTATGATGATTGATTGGTCGCATACCCATGAATACAAGCGAGACTTGCAGTCTAATCTGACACTTACGGATCAAATCCGATACATGAATATTGATTTCATCACTCAATTTCAAAAGTCTGTAAAATCTGGGCACTCTGACCAAAAATCTGGGCAAAATCTGAGTCTGACCAATATCTGGACGAAGGGTCAAAAGTCTTGGTTTTACAGACAAATCTGGGCACCTGGCAACCCAGCTTGAGAGATAATTTGCTATAATGCTGCGTGGTTGATCCATTTGAAGTAAGCTAATGCCAATTGCATGAACCGCAACCGCATTTTTTTTAAAATTTATTCCTGAAGAGAGGGGAATAAATTGAGACAACTTCGGTCTCCTTGTACGACTGAAGTAAGGACCTGGTACGACAATGAGGGAACTTGAATGTGGAAAATATATCATTAATTGTCTCAAAAGTACGTAATGGATTGATCTATTTCCTGCATAATTTCATAACACAATATTAAAAATATAGTTCAATGAATGGATGACAGTTTTAAACCAACATGGAAGGCAATTCTATTGAACTAATGAAAAAAGCTTCCTTAAGCCGTTGTCTTAGGGGCCTCTACCCTATCTAAAAAAGAAACTATTATCACACCCAATGTTACCCAAGCATGCGTAAAATCCCTGAGAAAAAAGGAATAAAAAAATACCCAAACATGTGTGAAAAAAACATCGTTGGCTAAAACGTGAACCCCAAACGTCAAAATCTATCCGTTGTATGTTTTAGAATCCTGTTTCAAATTTGCATGAATTCGGAACAAAGGCGTATAACTGTTGGGAATTTGGAAATCGATAACTGTGCTAAAATAGCAATTTATGCCACCGGTGCTAGACAGATTGTTTTAGCGTGAATACTACAGTAAAACACATTAATTCACTGTAGGGGAGAGTGGGGATACTTGATCCCTTTTTCTTATTTTCTCCATATCTTTTTGAAAAAAATTAGCAACTCGCACTCTTTTACATTTTCTGACAGCGTGTAACTTCAAGTTTCTATGCTCCTAAAATTAGAACGATACTTGAACCCGTAGATGAACTAGAAGCATTTTCGTGGAAGTAAAAAAATTGCAATATTTTTGAAGTTAGGGGAGACTTGATCCTTTATTCAGGAAGCCCTAATCCATGGAAAAATCGAACAAAACCCCAAGATAGAATGTTAATTGACTATTTTGGTAATGTTTGTTTTCATTTCACAATCTATAATTGTCAGAAAAAAAAATTCTATAGCTTATTCTCAACCCTTATGACATTGCATACTTACGGGCGCAATTTTTTATAAACAAGAGAAAATCAATTATTTTAGCCCTTTTCTTCAGATAATTGATGGATGAATATTAGCTATTGGATAAATATTAGTAATCACGTAATCAGCAATGACCACGAACCATTGAGAAGAAGAATATACCGGGATAATTTGTACCCAAATATTAGGGATCAATTGTACCCAAAATCAACATTTTAGAAAAGTTTTTCTGAAAAAAGTTGGGAGTTTTCCATCGCTTTGAAAATATTGTATTTTGAAGTTCATTTTACACTCGAAAGATTGATGTATTGGAATAAATATTTTTGTTTTGATATTTCCATGTTAGGAACATTTTAAAATGATGAAAAAAGATCTTCAAGTCACATTTTGTGAAATTTTCAAACAAAGTTCAATAACCCAAAAACTTATTTTGTTAAAATTTTTTGAGCTTCAACCATTGCTGTTTTGTTCCATTTGGCACTTTTTTCTAGAACATTTGATCTTTGTACGACATTCCAGTTTGGAGATATATGTAGCTAAGGAATGTAAATAATATATTTCAGGAAAAGACGAAAAGATTGTACCAAACTGACCAATCCGCCTAACATGTCAGCCGGGAAAATAATGTGTTCCATTGGCATTTTAAATACATGCCCCGGCTTGGTGGAATTCACACGGAAAGATTTATGTAGGTGTAAATAATGTTGTGTAATGTATATAGTTAGTGTTAAGTGTTAGTTTAAACTGTTATAATTGTTTTAATAAATAATATGAAAGAGTTCATTTGTTTATAATAATATCTTTCTAGAAAACGATGAGAACCAAAATCAAGTACCAAAATCCCCCCACCCGCAAATGTTTTTATTTCAGTGGCTGGTAAACTATGTAAATAATCGGATGAGCATGGATTGGTTATGAAAAATGGGAAGCTGTTATAAACATGAACTTTATATTTTTGAGCTCCTTAATCTATGGAAGATCGCCATTTTTTTTCATGATCACGCTGCATAGCCCCTTTTGCATAGTTATTTGCCATAACGATAAAATAGACTGTCGAAAACAGCGAACTTCAATTTTCATTAACGGTATGGACGATGAATATCAAGCATCAACAATTTCATTTATGTTCTGTGAATATGAAATTCATGGTTTTTCATGATGCAAGTCTTTTTGGAGTGTGTTCAAACACCTTCATAATATTTACAAATGCTACTTTATCAATTTTACCTTGCTTTTTAACGTTTTCTTTAAAAACATTTATAATCGAAAAAAGAACAATGATGCTGCATACATTTAGGGGCAAAAATTATAACAATCTAATATATAAAGATGAGTTGGACTATATATGTTTGTTTGTTTGTATGCACCTTATACAAATCCACACCGCTGAACCGATCAGCCTGAAATTTGGTACAGAGATGTAGTTAAACCAGGGTAAGGTTTTAGTAATAGTTATGAGCCCCTCCCACCTAAGAAAAGGGACCCTCCCATACAACTTTCGGTTTTATTCACACGAACCAAAAGTCATGGCACCCGTTTTGGCAACCGCTTTTTTTTTTCTTTGGCGGGATTATTTTCACCATGACCATGGGCTGGGCATTAGAAACGACCGTCCAGGAGTTCACGTGTACTGGAAAGCAAATCAAAGCTTGCTCAGCATTAAAAATTTGAACGGTAAAATTTTGGCGGGTGTTTTTTGTACATGCTACTGCTGAAAGCATGTGGTATTGGTACGAGATTTTTGGATGCAATAATGAGCTTACATTTTGGATTGATACAACTAAGCTGTTAATTACTTACTTAGAGCAAGTCCAATGGTGTTGGGAAAAAGTGGTAGGAATTTTGACAGCTGTAGCACAGATGGGAATTTTTGTATCGTGAAAAATAGACCAAAAATGTTGGCCGTCCACCGGTGTGATAGAAAACGAAGGTATAAAATTGGGGGCAACCAGTGATGCCAAGTGCATTTGCTGTTCAGTATTTTTATTATTTTTCCTATTTCGAATTGATCGTTTAAAAATTGAAATCAAATTCACTTTATTGAAAAAGTAGTGCTAATATGAAAAATTTATTATCAATGTGTATGTACAAATACTGTATAAGTTAAAATGCATTCCAAAATTTAAAAAAAAATCAGTTCATAAGAAAAAAAAAACAAAAAAAAGGCTCAAATGTCAAATTGAACTGATTAAATCATTGACCAGTGAGCAGGGATCAAATTTTGTTTCATTCGAATGACCATTCTTAAAACTTTTTCTAAGTTGTTGAGAGAGTTTTGCATTGGATAAGTTTACAAGTTTCACTTAACTGAGCATGTCTCATCTGTGAAACAACAGGTTTGTTGATTTTGTTTGGTTCCGGCACGTTTTTTTTCATAAACGCTTACAAATCTTTCAAAAAAGTGCTAATTTTCTGTCGAAACGTAAAAAATGCTGTATCAAAATTTCTATTTGCCTTACCTAGGTTATTATATGGTAGTGGTATTGTAACGTTCTTCCAATGCTATGAGTGAAATTCTCGAAATTCTATGGGCAAGTAGAGCACAAATGAAAGTGAATTTGGTCTTTGATGGACTCTTCGAATTTGAAGGTTTTACATATAATTTAAATTAAGTGTTTTTGTTTGGTAACTTTTAATACAAAATTATACTGGTCCACCAGGTTCCACCTGTGGAACGTTCCGATATCAGAACCGTTCCTAACCGTGTTTCAATAAAGGGATCAGTGATCCAATCCACCGGAAACCAAATTTGGAGCATTCCAGCAGCAAAACATAAAATTGTGAATATGGGTTTTAAATATAAAATAATTTGCGTTTGATATGATTGACACTCGACGAAATAACAGCGAAGGTTCCGTTTTCTAAAGATGATGGACCATTAAAGGCGGCGTTCAAACTTTGATATCGGACATTCCGACGGAATAACATTTTTCAAATAAAAAAACGAAACTCCTACTCCCGAAAACCGCTCTAACAAACAAAATTTATTTACCCAGCTATCTGGCATCTCTGCGCCTCGAAATGTATGATAGCCCACTCAATTGGAAAGGGCATGACAAAAATTGGCTGTAGGCTTTGAAGAGTTGATTAACTTCTTTGTAATTCGTATCAATTTAAGTGATAAGAGAATTGTTTACAAAAGAAAATATCACTTTATGTTAAAATCCTGAAATTGGTCAATTTCCTTTATTTTCCCCTCAAATAAGGTTATGAGCATAAGAAAGATGGCAGCACCGAAGCGTTTCATGCACGAATACTGTATTGCAACGCCGACTGTATCACTCGGTTCGGTGTTGCAAAACATCGTGTTTTTCTATCACCCTCGGCCAAAAAGTGTTATACGATACAAATTTTGCAGCGCGAAACTGTTCGAATATCAGATTTTCCCAACACCGGTGTACGGCAAATGTGTTGTGATGTGTTGTAAACCTTCGAAATTTCTATCTCCATCTCAACCAGTGAACTTGCTCTTAGAGCAAGTCCAATGGTGTTGGGAAAAAGTGGTAGGAATTTTGACGTCTGTAGCACAGATGGGAATTTTTCTATCGTGAAATATAGACCAAAAAGGTTGGCCGTCCACCGGTGTGATAGAATACGAAGGTATTAAATTGAAAGCAACCAGCGATGCCAAAAGAATATGCTTTTCAGTAATTTTACTGACTTTTTTTATTTTGAATTCACCGTTTGAAAATTGAAATCAAATTCATTTTACTTGATCATTAACTCGAAATAGTAGCATAGTAGTGCCAATATGAAAATTTTATAATTTACGTGTATGAATAAGTATTGTTTAAGTTATAATGCATCCCAATATTAAACTGCAGAATTAGGAGTTTTGTATTGGAGGGCATTTGATTACACGAGTTGATAAAGTTTTTGAACTCTTTCTAAAACTTTCATTTTCAAAGTGATAATTAAATAAGTGACAAATAAAAAGTATAGATATTTCAGACACAAGCTGAATTTTACTTCCGATACGACGCCTTGCGTTTGATATGATTGACACTTGTCGAATCAACAGCGAGGGTTCCGTTTTCTAAAGATGATGGATCCATTAAAGACGGCGTTCCGAACTTGTTACCGGACATTCCGACGGAATATCTTTTTCAAATAAAAAAGCGAAACAATTTCCTACTCCCGAAAACCGCTCAAACAAAACATACAAACAGAATTTATTTATTCACCCAGCTATCTGGCATCTCTGCGCCTCAAAATGTATTCGATTGGCAAGGGCATGAAAAAAATTGGCTGTAAGTTTTAAAGAGTTGATTAACTTCATTGCAATTCGTATCAATTTAAGTGATAAAAGATTAAAAAAAAAGAAAATATCACTTTATGTTTAAATCCTGAAATTGCTCAATTTCCTTTATTTTCCCCTCAACTGAGGTTTTGAGCATAAGATAGATGGCAGCACCGAAGCGTTTCATGCACGAATACTGTATTGCAACGCCGACTATATCACTCGGTTCGGTGTTGCAAAACATCGTGTTTTTATATCACCCTCGGCCAAAAAGTGTTATACGATACAAATTTTGCAGCGCGAAACTGTTCGAATATCAGGTTTTCCCAACACCGGTGTACGGCAAATGTGTTGTGATGTGTTGTAAACCTTCGAAATTTCTATCTCCATCTGAACCAGTGAACTTGCTCTTATTGACTAGGACTTGGAGTGGTTTTCAAAGTACTGGGGGACTTCGAGAGCCTACAAGAATATACAGTGAACTGAATAGTGAACAGTGAACTGACTTCTTCAGCTGAATAACAATTTGGACTAAGTGTTGAAAAACTATTGAACAGGTTTTCATAAATTCCAGCTTTTAAGAACAAACTATTTTTATATTTTTAGAATTCCTCAGGGAGAAAGAAAAAATAATAAGATTTATTGTTAAAAGTTGAAGGCTTCGATTTCAACGCTTTGATAGCCGTTGGGGAATTTAAACGGGGAATTAGAAAAGCGATCAGATAATTAAATCTGAGATTTTTAGTGGTAGGTATACATTTCAAATTCATTGACCAATTTATAATTTTTGAGTTATTTTTGGTTATCAATGTATTCAATTCTACTTTCCAATTTTGAAAACAATTATTGTAAAACCATTTAGAACTGCGAATTTAAACAAATGATATTAAAAAATTTAACATTGAATTTAACAAGAATAGAAACTTTGAAATAAAACTCAAATAAAACCTTTTTCATAACATTATAATAGTATCTTCAGCTAAGAAGATTTGTTTTCGAAAACTTCCAAAAACTATTAGTGGAACTTTCAACATTTAAGAACAAATACTCATAAAACAGTGTGGAATTAAAAAGCGGTAAAGGCAAACATACAACTGAAAACTTGAAAAATGGCTTATTAACATGATTCCACAAGATTCGGAAGTCTATTAAGAAATTTTTCAGTAAATAAAACTTTAATATACCATTGTACAGGGAACCATCATGAAAAGTAAGAGATTTTTTTAGAGGGGGGATGGGAAAAATAAACAACAATTTTACCATTTGAAGATAAAAAAAAATAAGACGAAATGAAACAAATAAGCGCAGTGAAAACGATAAAAACAGTGAATAACCGCAATAAAAACTTTAGAAAGACTAACAAATTTCTTATAATGATGAATATCTTCCAAAGTTTTGAAAATTCAAACGACTCATTTTGATTTATATTTTATGTGAACCCGAGCAAGGCCGGGTAAAATCTGCTGGTTGCTAAATAATTTTAGCTTCAAAATACAAATGAAATTTTACCTTCACACATTTCCCTAGGCGTTCCCATTATTTCCATTTGATTTTTTCTTGAAAGTTAACCATTTGATAGGGTTTCTATCCATTTGTCCAATACGGGCTTACTCTGTGAAAATGTCCTTATTTTTTAAATATCACAAATTTTTCATTAAATGACTATAAAAATAGCCCTATAACTATACATATACAAAGAAAAATAGTTGTTCTATCACATTTAACAACCCGTTTTCTTTTAAATGCTTGGTATAATCAGGAGAGCTATTTGTTAGCGAGCCTTGAAAAAATAGATATTTTAAGATTTTGAAAAAACATTTTTTAAAACAGAAAAAACTTCAAATAGAAACCAAATTTTGCCTATTTGATACTCTATTTATAGGCTTTCAGACGTTGAAAACAGTTTTCAGAAATTCAAACTATAGACTGAGTTATTGATGATAATGTGGAAAAAATTATTGTTGGTAAAATTTACCCCGGTGATTAATGTTACCCCGTTTTACGGTAATCAAATAGTCTAGCTCTCTAGCTTCATTTCAATAGCTGATTGTTATTTTTAACTGCTGGAAAAATGTTTTTATTATTTTTTTTTTTGACGTAGAATTACGTCTTACGGCAACACTATAGGGGGGCAAATTGAAATTCGCGAACCGATCTCGCGTCACGAAAAACGCCTCTTTCAAAGACATCTCTCTTAAAAGACATACCAAGCCTGCTCAATGTTGATTGGCTATTCGAAAATGGAAAAAAAATTAGACGCCCCGCCCCTTCATGAGTTTTGTTATTTCCAGCCTACGAAAGGTATAAAACAAGGGGTCAACTGACGGTTTGGTTCATTGTATCAGAGAAATTGAAACTAGTGACACGGCCAGTAGCAGAGCTGACCAACAGCGGCGTAAGCAAGTTATGTTGTGACAGCTCAGAACCTCACTAACCCACGTCACTAACCCATCACACCCACACACACACACACACACACACACACACACACACACACACACACACACACACACACACACACACACACACACACACACACACACACACACACACACACACACACACACACACACACACACACACACACACACACACACACCCTTACCACCCTTCGCTTAACACCCACCATCGCACACCACCCGCACGTAACACACCACCCGCCCACAGGGATGCCAACTGTTTTTCAGAAATGTCTGGAAGATTTTGAAAAAAAAGTCTGGAAAAGTCTGGATGGTAAACTTTATAGCTGACGACCTTTTTTTTTTGGTTGCCAGATTGCCAAATTGTATTGTAGTGCTAAATCAAGGTCTGAGTCTATGTGAACAAAAGCTTGAACAACCGAAAGCTTAGACCCATTCAGCTGTCAAAATAACTTCTGTATTCTGCTTCACAGTAAATTCAGTATTGCCGTTATGAGCTATTGGATTTCAATTGGATTTGTTTTTTTATCAAAACGTTGAGTTATACCAATTTCTGGACAAATCTGGATAATTTATGAAAAGTCTGGACCAGACAACATGAGGTCTGTATTTCTGGATGACACATAAAAATCTGGAAGAATCCAGAAAAATCTGGAAGGTTGGCAACGCTGCCCGCCCATCAAATACCACCACCACCCACCCATCGCACACCACCCACCCATCGCACACCACCCATCCATCACACATCACCCACCCATCACACATCACCGACCTATCACACATCATCACACAGCACCCACCCATCACGCACCACCACCACTCATCGCACACCACGGCTCATCACACATCACCATAGATGCCACACCTACCGATTTTTCGGTATTCATACCGATTTTTGACGAAAATTTTGACCAAGAATCGGTATTCACAGAATACCGATTTTTGGCAAAACCTACCGATTTCATACCGATTTTTGAAAAATTCGTTCTGACTGATTTTTTTTTTCAAAATATAACTAAAACTATCTTTTTCCTTATTTAAATTATGAACCAATATCTAGTGCCGATATTCAGCCAGCAAGTCCCAGATTATTCGATAGCATCTTTGTCTCCTATGCCAACTCTCTTGAAATCGAATTTTGATAATCAAATAACATGGTAGATTAGAGATTATAGCAGTTTAAGATATAAGCAAATCATATCTTGAAGTTGTCGGTTTAAAATTTAGGAACCAAGATAACTGCACGCTCTTAATAAAAAGCACAAGTCCACAAAATTTAAAAAAAATCCTTTGTTTTTGTGATAACTTTTGCTGGATTCTTTAAAAAAATTGTGCGCTTTTTGGCAAAGCTTTGAAACATTCCAAATATTTTGAAAATATTCACACAATAATCAACATTCTCGAAGACCACGAGTAATTTTAATTTCTAAAAAAAAGTAATGTTAGTTTTCATTTCGTTATTTTTTTCTAAACCACAAAAACAGGAATTTTGACAAAATTTTAGAGAAATTGAATTTTTGATATTTGGAAACAGAAAAAGCCAAATCGTTTCGCAGTCTTGAACAAAGTTGTTCAATGAGCTATGATCTTTAATATTAAATACTCAATGACTATCTTGAAAGATGTCATAAATAGTTGTTATCTTATTTATTTAAATTTTTAAAAATTGTTGAAATTATTTTTTTCTCAACGTTGTATTTCTGAAACAAGAACATCCAGGTAAGATCTGGATTCATGAATGTAGTAGTATTCAGTGTAAAGATTTAAGGAGCATAAAAATACTAAATGATAAAAGTGTTTAGATTGAATATCACAATAAAGTCGCAGTGGGCAGAAAATATCATGTTTAAAAATTACGATATCAGCAAAATAGTAATTTTACAATATTCTTTCAATAAAAATAGTATTAAAAGCTTCGAAAAAAAAAATCGGTATTTATACCGATTTTTGGAATTTTCATACCGAATACCGATTTTTTCGGACTCGAAAATACCGATTTTAATGTGGCATCACTGCACATCACCCACCTATCACACACCACCCACCCATCACACACCACCCACCCATCACACACCACCCACCCGTCACACACCACCCACCCATCACGCACCACCAACACAACGCACTCGTCATCCACCTAATTTAAAAGAAAAGTCAAGCGCAACTCTCTTTAAGATTTTGGCCCTGAAAAGGGCCTTTTTTTTTGTTATTTGTAGATATGAAAACATGGTCAATCTAACGCTTCCTCGGGAATCTCGTGTTTAAGCAACAGTTTAAGCTAGTGATTGCTATGTGATCTTAAGGGAAATGAAAACATGATGGGAGTTATTAAGCAAACACTAGCGACACCATGTCCTCCATAGAAGAGTTTCGATTAGTTAGGGAGCTTTTGGAAAGCTTTCGAAAACGGCCATACATTTGTCCTAACTCCAAAACGTCAAAAATTTACCTGGCATCGCGGATACTGATTCCAATCCAACGAGACGCATGAGACTAAAAACAGTTTGAGAGCTTTTGCCATGAGTCAAGCGTTTAGATCAAAGCAGTCATTGTAGGCTTTTCTCGCAAGCGTTTGATACAAAGCTCATGTGTTTATCACATTATTTGCATAACTGCCGGGCGCAAAATTTTGAACAACATCGGCCTTGTTTCTGCTTATACTTATATTTAATTCGCCTTTTGTTATGCAGTTGAAATAGCTGCATACTATCTTTATGGGTCGATTTAGACCATGAATAGTTATTAAAACGACAATTTATGGAAGAATGATTTTTTTCGAAGTTAAGTTCCTTTAAAAAATTCGACATACTTTATTCTAGAATGCTTATTTGAAACGAAAAACACATTGACTCGAGATAGGCTGTAGTAATTCTACGTGAACTTCTCGGTCGTTTCATATATACAACCACTGTAACTTTTATTCATTAAATTCAAGTATGTATTTTAAAAGTTTTTTTCCTCATTCGGGGAACAAAATAAAAGTTATGGCAAAAGTTTTGTTCATGATATACTAGTTTCAATTTACAGCTGAATTTATTTAAAAAAAATAACTGATTTCATTTTACTCTGATTTTATTTCGAGTTACTACCGTCATCTGATAATTTTTTTTAAATAAAAATAAGACAGATGTCTATCTTAAAGCTCTTACTGCACCCATTCGTAGCTGCAAGTCAATCGAGCACTTCCTGCATCACAAGTTACTAGCCAATGATTCATTTAGTAGCTTTTCTCTTTTACATGAATAGCGAAAATTTCAATCTTGTCTGTACTTCAATGACTGAATGGTGCTTAATTGTGTTTCCTTTGTTCATATTGAAAAGGGTATGGTTTTGTAAGTATTATTTATGTTTGATATATTTTTTAATTTGTTAAAAATTTCCCTCTGAACTCAAAGGTCTATTATGTAAGTGTACTGGAAGGCAATGAACTCACCATCAATGAAGGGCTCTCAGCAATTCCTTCATCTCATGACACTGATTTTCTCTACTCTTGTTCGAATTTGACACACCGTGCCTTCAGTGTTTCTCGTATAGTCCTCAGCGTGGCGCTTTCATCGGTAGAAATGAAGTTATTTTGACATTTCTCTGGGTTTCTCCCTCCCATTCGCTGCGGCCTGAGCGTTCGTCCATTTAATCGTGTGCACATACACTGACAGGCAGCTGGGCAACCCCTCATTTAGCTAGAAAAGTATAATCTGTCTTTCTGCCATTCCGAAGACGAACGGTGGACGGAAGAAGTGCGATTAACACTGTTTTTTTGCTCTCTCGTCAAGTACAAGGCTTTAATTTAAGTACAAATGACCCCAAAGTAATTGAACTGCATTGCCGGACAGTTGTGTATTTATTTTAAAGTGTTTAATTGTTTGTCCGTCTGATTTCTAAGTCAGTGAAAGAGCACGTTCTGGTCGCGAAAGTAAGTAGCAGAAGTTTCTTGGGTTACAGGCGTTGTCGGTTTGTTTCTTCAATCACATCAGAAAATGGATAGAAAGTGAAATCCCTTTTTTTTCGGCCCTATCTAGTGGAATACATGAGTCAGGAAATGTGCTCAAAAATGATAATGGACAATGAAGAGTTTTTTCTTCTATAAAGTGCAAATAAATTAAACTGAAACGACAGTAGTCGTCGCGTTCAGGGTGGGAGGAAGGGAATCAAAAACTTTAACTGTGTGAGATCATTGATTCATGTCTCCACCATTTCATAGGTTTAAGTGCTGCGATTAATCAGTTGTGAGATGTTAGAAAAGTGAAATTAAACATCGTTGTACCTTCACCGCCTGCTCGACTGGAGGCAAGCGAATTTAATTGAATGGTTTTTTTTCTCACTTCTACTCAATCGTATCAAGCGGCTACAGCAGGAATGTGACGTATGATCCCATCCTGTCGTGTTTGCTTCCGTTTGGCTAATTTGTTCATGAAAAGAAGTGGATTTTAGTTCCGATAAAAAGAAGAAGATAAAATCCATCAGTAAAGCACCGTTTTTACCGAAATAGAACATAAGTATTTTTGGAATCGATTTATTGCCCAACGGTGTGAGCAAGAGTTTCTGTAGAGCGGGGGAACAGAAGTGATTAACGCATATCTTGCTTGTTTTACATTCCCAGATGGCCTCGGGAAGACCCATTAAGTGTGTGGTTGTTGGCGATGGAACGGTCGGTAAGACGTGTATGCTCATATCCTACACTACGGACAGTTTTCCCGGTGAATATGTTCCCACGGTGTAAGTTTCGATATTCGACGATCGTTTCTTTCTGAACCACTCAACTGATTTTCTTTGTTTTTCTCGGTAACCTTTTAAGCTTCGATAACTACTCGGCACCGATGGTCGTAGATGGAGTGCAGGTTTCTCTCGGTCTTTGGGATACAGCCGGGCAGGAAGACTACGACCGATTACGACCCTTGTCGTACCCGCAGACTGACGTATTCCTCATATGCTTTAGCGTGGCCAGCCCGTCCTCTTTCGAGAACGTCACGTCCAAGTGGTATCCCGAAATCAAACATCACTGCCCGGATGCACCGATCATATTAGTTGGTATGTATTATTGAAATCTAAAACATTATATCTAAATAACAAATCGAGCGAAGCTCTCTTTCAAGCACTGTCAGCTCTGAAAGATAATACTTGGGCATCGATTTCCTGGTTTGAGCTTGTTTATATCAACAAACTATCGATGCATATCGCAAAGCGTCTTGATTGCGCCAGGCTTTCTTACGCTTTTGTGTTGATTAATTTCTTGTGGGAACAAAGCTTCCTTCGATAAACAAGTATTTTGGATTTTTTTTTCACGACATAAGTTTGCGATGATGGTTTTTTGTACGAGTATTCAAAAATTTAAGTCAATGTTCTGGTTCTGATTGAAAAAGTGGAAGCCTACCGTAGACATGCTACATTGGAGCCTTTAAGTATGATACTAATTAGCAACCACTGTCATTGCATGAACCACAAAAGTATGATGCTCGTGCATTAGCAAGAAGGTTCCTTTTCCCAAGATCATTAAAGAAAATAATTAGAATCGCACAAAAAATCGTAGAAAAGTGCAATTCTTGAACCGCTTAACGCTTTTACCATGTTTCTTAGCTATCTCGCGGTCAAATTTTACTCCGGTTTTACTTTCAAAAAAATTAAATCAAACTTCATGTTTCTTTGGAAAGATCTATTTTCTTTAATTTTTTATTAAGTTTTATTAGTGAAACTTTACCATCTCCGTAGCATTCGTGTCATATAACACTTAAATACCAAAGTCTCTTTTGGAGGACCATCTCCAAAACGTCAGATCTTGTGCCTTATATTTCAGGAACTACTGAAACGACTTCTAAAAAATTTACACCATTGAATTACTTGGAATCTCGAGAAAATGTTTGTCACCGTTAGGTGTCTGCATTTCACATAGTTATCGAAATGTACTGGTCACTTTTTTGTTGAATGATATTTTTTCACCTCAATGTGATTTTCTAACCTAGGGAAACTGGGTATAGAGTGCGCAGAGTCGACAAGATGCGCCACCATCAGTATTTCACTAAACAAACATTTTTCAACATTTTGCCGCCGACCGTGGCCTAGAGGTTAGCGTTCAAGTTTTTAAGCCTCTCTGGCTCATGAGATCGAGTCTCGGTCACGGCATACATAGTACTCTTTCTGTGTGCTGGTGGTGTTAGCATTAGTAAGATGCTAGCCATCCTTGAAAGATGTACGCTTTAGGCTTAAGTAGAATTTTGATCTCTTCAAAGAAACAAGAAGTTTCACTGAGATCCTATATGTGTGTGTCGTTCGTTTATTTAAAAACATTTATGAAAATGGCAGTGTGTTCTATTTACACTATTGCGCATTCCTAAACATTTCTGGACCTTCTAAGCTTTCTATATTATGTAAATAACAAAACTTTTTGGAGTTTTTCTTATATTTTTTTAAACTTTTCTCGTAAGGAATTACGGCATGTAAAGCAAAAAAATCACCTGTCATCTGTTCTAATCATGCTTGGCATCGCTCCTCAGATTAGGCGTCGTACACAAATGACGTAACGCATGTAGGGGGGGAGGGGGGGTTGAGTCTTCGTTACTTCCTGTTACATAGGGGGGAGGGGGGTACTTGGTTCAGTTACGTAACAAATTAATGGAAAAAAACATAAAGAAAAGAATTGAAATTTCCTTGTGTAATTGTAGATGTAGCGGAGGATACAAATACCTTCCCTGTCCTCACAGTTGATAAATACATGAATCCAACTTGGACCGATGCTGTTTTTTTATTTTTTTTTCTTTTGATATTTTTCACTGTAGTGGGTGAGTGCTCCTACTTTGGACGTAGAGCCTACTTTAGTCCTAAATTGCCGAAAATTGTAAATAATTTATTTCGCTTGCATAGGATATAGATGCTGCTATGTGCACAATGAACTGTTTGTGAATTCTTCCTGAACCCTTCCATACCGAAGTCTTTCTGATAAAGTTTTCAACGATTTTAAAAATGTGCCTCCTATTCAGTGGTAAATTTGACAACTCTATTAGTGGGGTTGCGTTTTGAGAAATGAGAGGGAATAAGGAAAAATCACGTTTTTTAGTGTCCAAGCCAAAGTTTAAAGGGTAACTACTTTCATTGTGTAGAATACCTATTTTCCCCAAAATAAATAAAAATTAATGGAAAACTCGGAAAATTTGTAAAGGGTCCAAATAAAGTAGACTTTGACCTTGATATTCCATTTTTAGACCTAACATCACGAAAACTTTGTTTGAATACCAAACCAATTAACAAAGGTGCGAATATTTAATAGGGGTATGATTCACAACCAATGTTGAACATTTCTAACATTTTTTTTGTTAGGTTAACATAAATGAACTACAAGTTAGTAAAAATAAAATGCTTCAGCTATTGTTCTGCTGATAGAGCTGACGGGGAATGAAAGTGTTTAAAATATCCATAACAGAAATGTAGGTTTTTAAGCCGTTAAAAAGCTGTAATACTTTTTTATGATAATATTTGATTAAAGATTACACTTTTAACGAAATTGTTTTTTTTATTTTCAAAAAATTATACTTTTTATAAAAATTTTAGTTATAGGTCCAATTGAAGGTACCAGTACAGCACCAAAATAGGAACAGTAGGTTCAAAGATGGAAATTTTGATCATCAATATCTTTGCAAATCTTTCAATAATTGCGAAACCTATGTTGATTATTCTCATTGAAACTTGTAGATAAGATCATAAACTATCATTAAATCTCTTGAAATAACCCGTTTGTTTATTAGAAAAACATGATTATTTAAAAACCACCGCTTAAAAGGGCCAAAGTAGGGCAACCAACCCTATAAGAACGTATCAGAATAAAAATGCATCAAATAAACTTTTGTGTACTTTTACTTTTAATTTCAAAATTGAATATGGGGGGGGGGGGTGTTTAGCGTTACGTAACTATAATAATAATAATAATAATAATAATAATAATAATAATAATTCATTTTATTCGTGTAACATAAGATACAATCTTTTTTAAGTGTTACAGTTGGGTGTATGTTTATAATTTTAATCTCAATGTTTCTGATGCACTTTCATATCTAACTAGTAAAGCTTAGTTCTTTTAGAAATGGGACAGTTACGAATGCGTGTATCTCAAAAACTATTCGTTTGATCAAAATACTTTCTATGAAGGAAATGAAGGTAATCTTATGATAATTCATGACAAAATTTGAAAAAAAATATTTTTCGTTTTTTGTGAGAAAAATTTCTACTTTATACTGGGTATCTCCCTTCGGCCGGCGCACACTTTTTTCAGTCATGATATTGATCATTTTTTCAAACTTATACTTTGTCTTATGTGTATTTTAGGTGTCTATAACTTCCTCCTTCAATTTCTGCTACTTTTTGATTTAATACTTCTCTTTTAAAAGAAACTGAGGGCAATTTAGTGAACACAGCTGTTTCGAAATTATAAAACTTGATTATTTTTGAGCCACTTAAAAGTATTTTTAATGGAATTTCTGTTGGCAAAAGCTGACAATAACGAAGTAAAACCATCATGAAATTGAACTGCAAGTTTAATCGGTTAGTATGGATCGTAGGTTGCGAAGGGTACGTACAAGATTACTCATTTTAGGCTTTTAAAAACAGCAAAAACCAAAGTTTTCGTTTTGAAAATTGTTGTTTTTTTTCCACAGGAGCAGAATTTTTACAAATAATAATATTTTATACAAAACAACCAGCAAACACAAACTTTAATATTGTAGGAACCTTCCTACGAGCAGATATGTCATAGGATTCATATGCTAGAATTGGTTGGAAATAGGGTTTATTCTTATTTTTGTTATTCATCAGAAATCATCTGTCGCATAGCCTCGGTACCGGGTATACAGCTTACGAGCTCTGGAGCTAGCAAAAAATTGTTATTGGAGGTTAAATTTGAATAACTCATAACTAGGCAACACTTTCAGCTTATCGGGGAAAAAATTTTGGACATTTCAGCGATCTACACTTAGTTTTTCGCTTATTCAAAATTGAAAATGCTGGTATGAGACTTGACTTCCCTGATGACCCTTAACCATAGTTTCCGATCATGTACTTCACTCCAAAGCTTGATTTTAACTTTGTGGACATTTTCAACAGTGTTGGCATACTTTTCCATCACTCAAACACAGTAATTCTTTGAATAATCAACGGTAGCTGACAAACCAATTTGAAAATCACGAATTTTCAAGGAAACTGTGCAAAATAATTTTTTTCTTTTACTCTTACATCGTACATATCTAAAAAACGCGTGAACTTAAAATTTTGACAAAAATAGGTCAAATAGTACTTTTTACAGGCAGTAAAATGCTGTCAAAGTTTTGCATGTCCGATCTGTAGTAAACGAGCTATTAACAAAAGAAAGTGTCCCATTTCTAAAAGAACTAAGCTTTAATCATCAATTGTTACCGTATAACTGCAAATCTGGATAGTGAAGCTTTCTTGAATTCCGATTTCGATATTATGGATTTGATGTGGATAGGAAGATTATTCCAGTTCGAGATGCCTCTTATGAGAAACGAGTTATTGTAATAGACTGAACTATGAGGTGGAATAACGAAATTAGCAGTTCTGGAATTTCTAACAGGAACAAAAAGTTGTTTAATGTATTGTGGACCACCTCTAGTTATTATTCTATGGATAATATTGCATGACCTATATTTATAAAAGTTATTGAATGGGCAGCCAATCAGTTTTGTTTGAAGATGGGAAACACTTGAAAATCTAGATAATCTATAGACATAGCGGACACATGAATTCAAAGCTACTCGAAGTCTGTCTAATGAACTAGCTGTGCAATTAAAATAAACAAAATCTCCGTAAATAAACAAAGGATAAATGTAGCTTTTAAACAGTTTTAGTTTCGTTTCGATATCGAGATGTCTTGTGGTGAGGGTAAGCCTTTTTAGAGCTCCATAGATTTTGCTACATTGTTTGTTGACTTGTTTTTTCCACGACAGTTCATGATCAAAGACAATGCCAAGGTTTTCAGCATGATCGGTGAAAATAATTTCAGAGTTTGCCAGATGAAGGCTCGGATATTCTAAAGTTCTGTGCCATCTGTTGAAAAACAGAGCTTTAGTTTTGGTAGGGTTTATTGGTAGTAGATTAAAGTTGGACCATTCGTTTACCTTTTTGCCTTTCTTTCAGAAAGGTATAGTTATCGGTCGATTTGGGAGATCATTTATTATGGGTCTTAGATATACCTTTATAGGTACCTATCGAATCAGCTCGACGAGTTCAGACGATGTCAGTGTATTTGTATGTATTGGTGTGATTTTTTATAAACTTTGTCACTACGGTTTTGCGAAACTGGGAAGTACAATAAAAATGATTTTTGTCTTAAAAAATTTGATTTTTTTCCCTCTTCAATGTATAAAAGAAAGGAAAAAAAACAAAATAGTTTGAAAAATAAATTTTCATAGTAATTATCATCAAATCATCACTCCAAAAAACGTGTCAATTGGCCTTGCTAGCCACAACCAGCAATCACTAAAATCAAGATTATCGTATATATGACGTCAAATTATACGTGACGTCATAGATACGCGCTTGCTATCTAAAAGTATGGACCTGTCGATGTGTGGAAGGGAGAACAGACAGGCTTCACTCCCACTCAGGTTTGATGTCATCGTGACAGAAACCGTGTAGGAGAGAACGACAGATCTAATTTTCCCAGCTAATGGTTGTATTTTTCATTTTAATGGTTCAGTTTGAAACCGAACCATTTCAAAAATTTCGGATCCGAAGCTCCAAATTATTATTGAATATAAAAATGGTTTTCACCAAGGGGTACGACCCCGAAATTTGTGAAGTCGTTGATGACGTCATGCCCACACTGCATGGTACGAAAGCGATAGTAACTTCGCCCAACATTATATTCAGGAACAGATTGCTCTGAGAAGGGGAAAACAACACGGGTACGCGGACGATGTATGCACATCCTCTCATCTTCTCACGTGCCGTTCGTGCTTACGAAGCTTTTTCTTAAGCAGCAACGACAGGAGAGTATTTCGCCCGTGAAAGCAAATTAAATCTAATAAGACAAATGCTACTGAATCCTCTCGAGCTTTAAGCTCTCGAGCTTGTTTTTTTGTTCCCTTTTCTCTTCCTCTCTTCAGATCTAACGTTGCGTTGTTGTTGTTGGGGTTGGTGTCTAGAGAAAAACGATGACGGCTTGGAGGTCAATCTGAACTTTCACTTTCTGAAGCCAATGGAAGATGACAACCAAACAGTAGCGCCACCAAACCCTCCATAGTAGAGTTTGAAGCATTTGGGATTTTTTTTGGAACATGCATATAAAGCTAAAAAGCTAATAATCATTATTGACAAAGTTGAAGAAACAGAAAAAAAAATTGACTAAATAGACCAATTTGACGAAATTGACAAGTTTGACATAATTCATTGATTTGACAAAATTCACTTGATTGAAAAAATCATAAAATTGACAAAACTTATAAAATTGACAAAATCGAGAAAATTGGCAGAATTGACCAAATTGACGATGAAAAACTGGATTAAAATTCACTGAATTGACAATATTGATAAAACTGACAAAATTAACAAACTTGAAAAAATTGACAAAATTGACAAAATCGACAAAATTGACAAAATTAACAAAATTGACAAAAGAGATGACAAAATTCACTATATTGACAAGATTGACAAGATTGATAAAACTGACAAAATTGAGAAAATTGAAAAAAATGATTGAATTAACGATGACAAAATCGAAAAAATTCACTAAATTGACAAAATTGACAAGATTGATAAAACTGACAAAAATCGACAAAATTGACAAAATTGATTAAATTGACCAAATTGACCAAATTGACGAAATTGACAAACTTGGCTTAATTCATTGATTTGACAAAATTAACTTAGCTGAAAAAATCATAAAAATTGATAATATTTATAAATTTGACAAAATCGAGAAAATTGGCAGAATTGACAAAATTGACGATGACAAAATCGACAAAATTCACTGAATTGACAAAATTGACAAGATTGATAAAACTGACAAAATTGAACAAAAAAATTACTAAATTAACGATGACAAAATCGACAAAATTCACTCAATTGACAAAATTGACAAAATTGATAAAACTGACAAAAATCTACAAAATTGACAAAATTGACCAAATTGACCAAAATGACCAAATTGTCAAAATTCACAAAATAGACAAAGACAAAATTGACAAAATTCACTATATTTACAAAATTGACAAAATTGAAAAGATTGACAAAATTGACTGGCGAAATATACAAAATTGACCCAATTGACCAAATTGACAAAATTGACAAATTGACAAAATTTACAAAATCGAAGAAAATTGACAAAATTGAGAAAATTGGCCAAATTGACAATGGCAAAATCGACAAAATACACTTAATTGTCAAAGCTGACAAAATTGACAAAATTGACAAAATTGACAAAATTGACAAGATTGACAAAATTGACTAATTTGATAAAATTGACTAATTTGATAAAACTGACAAAATTGACAAAATTAACAAAACTGACCAAATTGACAAATTTGACAAAATTGACAAAATTTTCAAATTTGAAAAAGTTGACAAAATCATGAAAATTGTTAAAATCGACAAAATTGACAAAATCTAGAAAATTGGTTAAATTGACAAAATTTATCAACTAAGAATGCTGACAAAATTATGAAAATTGAAAAAATGACCAAATTAACAAAATTAACAAAATAGACAAAATCAACAAAACAGAATAAAAATCTCAAAATAACAAAATTAAAAATACTACGCTTTCAAAATTTTCAATACTTTTAATTTTCAAAATTTATTCTACCGATTTTCTGCATTTTGGTATCGTATTTTACTCTAGCAATTGAAATTTTGTTCCAATAATTTTATCTATGTATTTGATTCCCCTACTTGAGAGGTTGAATTATTTGAAATACATGGTCAGGCACCTTTTTTCAAATTGTATTCTTAATTTTTATACCCCTTCCATTTTGAAGATATCATATGCTGTAACTCCAAAAGGAGTAAATTGAGTTAGATTATAATGTCATAGAAACGGAATCATACAGTGAGGGGCAAAATAAAGTGTCCAAACTATTTTTTTATCATTTCTTTCATTTTTATGGTTGAAATTCACCGAAAACACATCGTTATCATTTTTAAAATATTGTTTAGTATGTTCTTTTTAATTTTTGTTAATGTTGCGCTGGTAAAAAAGAAAGTTTTTCTGATAGAAAAAAAAACAAATAATATTCCAAAAAAAAAATGGGCAAAATAAAGTGTCCAACTCAAAAATGTATATAATTTCGATAAGTTTCCATCGCGAGGCCCTTCGAATTTGTTTGTTTTGTGTATTTTGACGTTGCATAAACAACTGGCTTGGCTCTGGAGTATTCAAACAGGTGTCTACATTCGAATAAGTTGTAAAATATGGAGAACGCATAAATTTCTGGTTCCATTCCGTTGTCCATCCGGAAACTGGTGGTTCGTGATGTGAATAACGGTCAAACGCACCGGGAAGTGGCCAAGAATTACGAAATCAGCAAGACAGCGGTATCAAAAATCATGAAGAAGATGAAAACGTTCGGATCGGAGATGGATCGCTCAGGAAGAGGACTGAAGCCCAAGACAGATGCCAGAACGGACAAGAAAATCATTCTTGAAGTGAAGAAAAAAGCAATAATAACGATCCGGCAGATACAGGAAGAGCTCCAATTTTCGGTATTGCGTTGTACTATCCGTCGCCGCATCCATGCAAAGGAGTACCATAGAAAGATCGCAGTGAGAAGGCCTTTCATCAGCCAGGTGAATAAGGCTAAGCGGCTCAAGTTCGTCAAGGAACACGCCGGTAACGGCTCGAGTACTTGAAAACATTGTTGTGGCCGACGAATCCAAATTCGAGCTATTCAACCGGAAGAAGCGGGATCATATGTGGCGCAAGTCGGGTGAGGAACTCCAAGATCGCCATATCCAAAGAACAGTCAAGCACGGAGGAGGTAACGTGATGGTGTGGGGTGCTTTTCTCGGGGTGGGGTGGGCAATTTGGTAAAAATTGACGGAATCATGACAGCTGAGTCATATTCCAATATCCTGCGGGAAAACCTCGAGGTACCCCTCATCAAGACGGGCCTCGAAGAGCGCTTCGTTTTACAGCAGAATAACGATCCGAAGCATACGGCCAATCTGATGAAGTCATTTTCCCGTTCCTGCCGCATAAAAGCCCTTGAATGGCCCCCACAAAGTCCTGATCTGAA
Source organism: Uranotaenia lowii (assembly GCF_029784155.1). Taxonomy (NCBI): domain Eukaryota; kingdom Metazoa; phylum Arthropoda; class Insecta; order Diptera; family Culicidae; genus Uranotaenia; species Uranotaenia lowii. Next base: position 118,229,545 of record NC_073691.1, on the reverse strand, counting down.
CCCCATCGAAAATCTGTGGGCCATCCTCGATGCTCTGATTGATAAGACTGGTGTGACAAATTAAAAATACTTATTGTGATGCCATGGAGCATGCGTGGGAGGAACTCGACCCACAACACTTGCACAACCTTGTTGAAAGTATACCGAAGCACTTGTAGGAGGTGTTGAAGGCCGAAGGAGGCCATACCCATTATTAAATAGTTCTTGTTTGCCTTCGGTTTGAATCAATTTGAAGCTGTACCGATCTGGACACTTTATTTTGCCCCTGTTTTTTTTTGGAATATTAACTGTTTTTTTTCTATCAGAAAAACTTTTTTTTTTTTAACAGCGCAACATTAACAAAAATTGAAAAGAACATATTAAACAATATTTTAAAAATGATTACGATGCGTTTTCGTTGAATTTTAACCAGAAAAATGAAAGAAATTGAAAAAAAAATAGTTTGGACACTTTATTTTGCCCCTCACTGTACATGATATTCCAGAATCTAGTCATTCAAAAATCTCCAACTAGTTGCAAATAAGGTTATTTATATGAAAATTATGATCATATAAAAATACTTTTATCCTAATAAAAACTTTGAATCTTTAATTCCTAAATTCATTTTGGATTTATTGCGTATGAAATTCATTAATCATAATTCATAATTCATTTTGTTTTATATGTACCCAAATATCATTTACAGGCTGAAAGAAAGGCTACAATCCACTGTCAAGTGTATTAAATCGGGTTTTTAAATCATAATTGATTCTTTCACAGACTATATTCATAGGTAATGTTTTGTCAAAGCAATAATATATTTGAACATCATCTGCAAACATCTGGATACTGCAGAATTTCAGAACCGAAGGAAGATCATTGATGAAAAGAGAAAACAGAATGGGTCCAAGAATAGAACCTTGTGGAACTCCTGACTCAATAGGTGACATATCAGATGAATAGTCATCAATGAAAACGCTCTGGACACGACCTTGGAGGTATGACTTGATCATTTTTGCTGCGGGCCCAGAAAAGGAGAATTCATAAATTAATTTTTCAATAAGCTTCTTGTGGGATACTCTGTCGAAAGCTTTAGCAAAATCTATTAAAAGAAGAATAGCTAATCCTTTTTTGTCAAGAGAAACTGCAATGTCATTATGTACTTTAATTAAGGTAGTTTCTGTGCTATGGTTGGATCTGAACCCAGATTGATAGCTACTTAATAAATTATTCTGATTTATATATTCCGAGATTTGTTGCTTAATTAACTTTTCAAATATTTTTGAAATCGAACTCAAAAGACTGATTGGTCTCAAATTATTTATGTCATGACTATTGTTTTTTTTGGGAATTGGTATGACTTTAACTTTTTTCCATTGAAGTGGAAATTTGGATGTTCTGATAATAGTGTTAAAGAGGTGGTTTAATACCGGAAGAATATATGGAAGGACAATTTTTACTAGTTTAATAGGAATGTTATCAATCCCTGTAGCATTAGATTCAATAGTGGCGACTGCATTTACAATTTCATATTCATTTAACAGCTGGAAATGAAAACCATTTTCGTTTGGTGGGACAAAGATTTCTTCATTACTATCGGATAAAAAATTTGAACAGAAGTAGTCGTTAACCTCAGAGACGGTGAAACTAGAAGCGAATGTGGATTTATCTGGTTTACTCAGACCAAAACTTTTTAAATTACTCCAAAACTTTCGAGCAGGTAGGTTGATATTCAATTTGAGTTTGTCATATGCAACTTTTGCCCTCGAAATCAGCGAATTGACATTATTGCGCGCGCAGTCTTTTGAATGATAGTTTGTCGCCTTCAGTTTTCGTTCGTTTCCATGTTTGTAAGCTAGATCCCTGTTGATCATAGCTATTTCTATCTCTCTATTAAACCACTTGTTTTTGCGGTGCTTTCTGAACTTCAGCGGGAAAAAGGAGTCGTGCAGGGATTGCAAAAAAGAATTTAATATTTCAACAAGGATATCAGAATCATCAATGCTGAAAAAAAAGTTCCAGTTCATGTTATTGAGGTAATGAGAAAGTGCGACGTGATCAAAATTGATGTAATCACGAAACCAATAGCCTCCACAAAGATCTTGTTTCGAGAAATTCAGAGCTGAAAAAATTATATCATGATTAGATACACCAGGTAGCGAAAATTGGCTAAGTTTATGAATGCTTTCGATCGAGTCGGTCATAAATAAGTCAAGCAGTGAACAACCATTGTTATGAAAAAAAGTTGGTTCCGTATTAATATTTACAAAACTTGAGCTTGATAAGGTATCTTTAAAGTGTTCAATTCTAGGAGATCGTTTGAGAAGATCACAATTAAAATCACCTATTAGAAACGAGTTTTGATAACGAATCGTATGCTGTTGAAAATGATTTTGAAGCAATTGGGAGCAATCTTGCCCTGGCGGATTGTAGTAGACTCCAAAAAATAATATGTTATCGTTACAAAACAATTCAATTAACAAAAACTCGGTGCTACCACTTTCATTGCATGACTTTGAGATAATTTTAAATCTGATACCAGTTTTGATATAAATACATATCCCGCCTCCATTTCTATTTCGATCATTTCGAATTAAATTAAAACCGTTAATACCGATAGCTGAATCTAGCACGGTGTCATTTAACCAAGTCTCTGTCATGAAAAATACATCGATTTTACTACCCATGATCAAATGTTTAAGCTCGTTAAATTTGGTCATACGGCGTGCGCAAATGCTTTGCACGTTAATGTGAGCTACGTTTAGTTTATCATTACATAAAACAGCGTTAAGCACAGCTTTTGGAATTGAATGGTTCTCTGAGGCATCATGAACTAAATTATCATCCATTGGATAGGAAATATGAGAAGGTTACGAAAAAGGAATTCAAGGCAACTTCACTAACCTGATCAACATTGACAGCAACAATCGATTCGGAGCGCATTTTATTTATTTGTGTTCGTTCTACGATTTATCATGATGTGGCATCCAATCTAAGTTCAACGAGAAGGTTGAACAGAATTCTAAAATGATTTAAGAAGGAGATCAGGTATCATTGATTCTAAGAATGCAAGAGCAAAACAAATAGTGTAACAACTGTATAAACTTCGATGATATTTCGTTTGGCACTCATTCTCCTTGAGACGTCATCAGCATCGGTAGACATCATGCAGGCATCGGGGTGGCGTCGTGTAGACCAATAGCAAGAAGACGGCTCGGCTTTCGCTATATTATTTCACATTTTCTTAATCTCCAATAGGCATCGTAGTAGAATCCAAAACGACAAACGGAAAAAAACAAGTGTTTGTTGGGGCGTCGTTGTTCGTCGTATCAGTCACTTTCTTGTACATATTCGGGTTACTTTTCAGCAATCGGATGGCGTCGGATATGACCAGGTGCAACGTCAGAATTGTAGAGGAAATTGATGATTTTCTTGTGTTGTCGGTTGATAACAGCTGTTCCGATTTTATTTTAAACTATTGAGTTGGCAGCTTCTCATCAAATTGATGTGAGAATATTCGTCGTTGGGCCTCGGGCAGTTTGGGGTCATCGTGACGAGAGTAATGTATATTCTTCATTCTTCGTTGTTCGTCGGGAAATCACAGCCGTCAGCTCGGCTCTCCAATAAGGCGTCTCCAATAGAGCGACGTGGCACCGACCAACAAGTTGGACGAAAAGACGATGTTTGTTGGGGCGTCGCACTCTTCTTCGTACCATTCGCACTTCATTACACTTATCTTCGGGCTACTTTACAACAATCGAGCGGCGTCGGGTATGATCAAGTGTGAGCGTCCGTAGGGTCCACTTTTGATTCACAGCTTCTGGTCATCCCAATGAAAGAATATCCAATTTTGGTCCTGAGGGCAATTGGTGATGAGAGTTGTCAATTAGGTAATCGGATGAGCATGACGGTAGTAATGACGAATATCGGCAACATCAACAGCATGGAGGGCGGCAACAGCAACAGCAAGGTGGGCAGCAACGGGCAGCAACAGCAGTAGGCAGCAACAGCGACGACGAAGTGGGCACAGCATTACTTTCAGGAGAGGAGTGGAATCACGGATAGCTTAGGATGGGAGTCAAGGGATCATGTTGGAAGGAAAATGAGATTGCAAGGAAGGGTTTTTGAGTTGCACGATACAACTTGTTTTGACTTTCAGGAGCGGAATAGGAGTCAAAGGAATATAGGATAGGAGTCATAGGATCTTTGGAAGGAAGAGAAAAACTTGTTAGGAAGGGTTTGATTATTTTAAAGCCAATAATTGACTTTGATTTTTTATTGTGAGCATGTCAGAGCGACCTTTTATTTTGATATGGACAACACCATCGCGAGTGTTAACTTTTCTACTATTTGTCCATCTTTCTTAAGTTTCAGGGCTGCATTACGCAGACTTCTGGCTTCTAAGGTGAGATGCTCATTCAGATAAATTCGGTTGTCTGACTCGAAACCAACGTGCCGTAGTGTGAGTGATCTGGCTCCGATGTATCTTTGATAGAATTCGTTCTTCGATTTTTTAAAGGCAAATTCACAGAGGATTGGTGGCGTAGCTCCGGGAATTATAGGCAATCTAGCTAGGCGACTCAAATCAGCGATGGGGCATACGTTGAATCCAAGGGCACTGGCTATATTTTCGAGTAGTTTACCAAGGTTTTCTTGCTGAGTGTATGGGATTCCGGAAATAATTATTTCACGATTTCGATTCAATCGGTCGGCATTCTCGATGGAATGATGAACCTCCGCTTTCAAGTTGTTTACATCGGTAGTAAGGGTGTTGATTTTCGATGCACATTCATCTTTCAATGATGTCAGCTTGATTTCAAGGTCGTCTATACGCTTACCAAGTTGAGAATGTAATGAATCGATTTTTGTCTCAATTTTCATCCATAGGTCGTCTAGATTGAGAACGGAATCATTACCAGCAACGTGAAGATCTTCCCGTGATCGCTTTTTGGCCTGCGATTCATTTTCGATAGCAAGCGATGATTGCGATGGTTGCGATGTTGATCTTGTGTTTTTGGTAGACATAATCGTGGTTTATGACAGTTGTCTCACCAATCAGTGATCACAAGACGATCGAGGATGTTTTTGAAGGGCTTATTTTAGATGACTCGCTGAATGTATCACAGAAAAATTGCGAAGTTATTGCAAAATAACTAAGGCTCTGTCGAATAAACTTGATGGTATACTGTTTTTGAGACCATCCGCGGTTATAAATCACTGTTCGGCCGGAGTTTTGAAACTTTGAAACTGGCGAAAACCGTCGACTTAGATGGAGCACTTAAGAGACCACTAGATATTACTCATCCCTTCAGAAACTGTGAACTGTGTATAGTAGGGGGGTCCTATCAAACGTTACTTATTGTTACATAGGGGGGAGAGAGGGTCTAAATTCTAGATTTTTGCGTTACGTAATTTGTGTACGACGCCTTAGCCCGTTCAGAGTAAGAGCGTGTATTTTTTTCGCTGTGCTCTCCCCGAACGGAGAATCTTTAAAAAATGCTCAGTTACCTCCAGAGCGACCAAGCGTCCACCTAAGTGTGGGCAAGAGAAGCAAGCAAACTGATGAAGTGCGTTCTCAGTGCAGATAAATTCGTTCTCACTCGGGCGAAAGAGAAGCTTTACAGAAAACTCGGTTTGTCTTCATCGGTTGCGTCTGGATCGATGTTTCGAAGTGCGTCAGAATTTACAATGCAGAACATAAATCTAACGGAACTAAATTAATAACGCCAAAGGTAGTTAAGATAGAATGCTGGTGTCTTCGACAACATTGCTCTGTATAATATAGCGCATATTTTGATATGAAAAATAAAGTTTAGAGGTCCACGAATAGCGTGATATAAATCATAACTTTCTTGTTAAGCATTTTAGAGCTTAAGTTTTTTCTACAAATTTATTTATCTCAATAAAATACACAACTTTGTTTAACATGTCAAAGTTCTACAATCTTTACCCAAGAAGATACGGTTAAATTTAAAAAAATACTTGAAAAATGCTTTACAAAACGTTATTGTTATTATCGCGCTATTTTTGAATCTCTCGACTTTAAATTTTATATCAAAATATGCGAATTAACAACTTTGCCCAAAACATCTATCTGGTCATTCCTGAGCGAGTTCCTCTAGATTGATGTTCTGCACCAGGACCAATGATTAGCTACGAAAGCTTTCTTCGGTCGAAAAATATCAAAAGCGTAGCGGTAAAGGAAGATAAATCCTAAATTTTACAATTTGTGAAAGTTTTGCAGTTTTATTACTAAAATTTGTCCCAGATCACTGCATAATTTTCAGGGTTTGTATAATAGACAAAGATTTTTGGATAATTTTAGTAAATGTTACTTTGCGTATTGCTACTTTTGTAAATTATTGCTACCCACGTACGATATTTAAAGTACATAAACCTAAGTATACAGCAATTTGAGGATGCCCGGATATTGTGAAAAAACTAGTTGGACTTTGCCCAGTATTATCCACATTATTTGGAAAATGAAACAAGAAAATCGAATTCAGTTTAAAATTGTTTGTTGAAAATTGCATTTGTGAAAGTTTGTTTCATAAAAAATCAAACCAAAACTTTCCTTCGTATGCTATAAACATAAATTTGACACTGCTGATCTGTTGCGACAAACAAATGTAAGTCGTTTTTCTTCACTAGATGAATGTCTGGAGTTTCCTCAGATTTGGCCGGATATTGCTCGGTTTTTGGAATGGAAAATTTCAGATTATTTACCCGGTTTTCCCCATGTTTTTTAAATAACTTGCCAGGAAGTGCCCTACCCGGCTACCTACAAAAATAGTTCATACATAAGCCTACATTGGACCTCTTCGACTGATGCTCTGTTCCGCTCTGCATAACGGCTTTTCTGAAGAAAACATTCCTACATTGAAATCTTTCTGGCTTGCGCTTGATACACTGAGCTACTCAGCAGCGTCGCTAGAGCACAATTTTCTAGCCAGCTCCTTCTCTTTTCTTTAGAGCGAGCGACGTCCACCCGACCGTCAGAGCAACCGCAATCGGGCGCACTCGGCAAAAAGATTTGTGAACGTTGATCGGCTGAGCAGTGCACTCGGAAACCGAAATGATAAAAGTGTAATTCGTTCTCTGCTCTGTTCTGTTTGCGAGGTGTTGGACAAGCATGGTTCTAATGATGATCATTGGTCTTCATTTTCATCACACAACGAAAAATGTCCTTTTTAATCATTATTTCTGTTAATTGAACAATTTTTAATAAACATGTAGAGGCAGGACAAAGCGCACCATGTCCGTTTATCTATGTATAAGCATATTTTATATTTATTTAAACGTATGTGCAGTTTACATCATGACACTTTTAAAGAAATTTCTATGTTGAATTGGAAAACATTACTCGAATATAAACGGAAATATTTGAAATTTCTGAATTTCATAAAGATTCAATCAACTTTTCACTAAAATGTCAGAATATCTGGCAGCCCTGCGCAATACATTATTGTATCTGTGAAGTAAACTAGAGGTGTTTTTACCTGGCAAATACTTTCGAGGGCACTTGAATCAATTAACACGTTGTGAAATTATACCTTAGAAAGCCTTTTTAATTTCAACGATTTGTACGTAGGTATGTTATTGGTTTGAGTGTTCCTGTTTATATATTTTTGGTGTAGAACAGCCCCTTTTCAAAACTATTTTTGAATTTACTGGGATGTATTCTTCATTTACGAGTTATATTAGAATCTACTTAACGTGTGCGTCTTACTCCTAGTTCCCCTATCTACATACAGGGACCGAAAATTGCACAGCACAGTAAGTGCAGCACAGTTTGATGACACGACACATCCGAAACGAAACTGTGTTGTGTCTGTGTTGATCTAATTTTGTTGCGTGTCGGCTGCAACGGCTGCAGCACCGCACAGTGCTGTGTGCGACACAGTGTTCTCGTATGCCGGTCAGATTTCTTCCACTCGTGAAGCATCGACTAACCGGGCTCAAGCGATCGAAAACTGTCTCAAACGATTTGATAATAGGTAAATGTCGCAAAATAGTTAAATTATATTTTAAGCTACAGCTTTGCTTATATCTTTTGACGTAGAATTACGTCTTACGGCAACACTATAGGGGGGGCAAATTGAAATTCGCGAACGGATCTCGCGTCACGAAAAACGCCTCTTTCACGGATATCTTTTCCGAACAACATTTTGGGTCGGCTGTGTGTTGGTACACCAATACTAATAACGCGCTAATACAAATTGGTGCGCAAAACACCCGGTCACCCGAGCTAAAAAAACCCCGATCGTCGACCCGAACTGCACTAGATGCGAAGTTATAAAAGAGCAAGGAATTTCACGAAATTAAAATGTGTAGAAGTTTGAGTATGACACCATTCATAGACATATAATATTTATTTGAGCAAAAAATTCCATTGGAATAACCTGGAAAAAATTTCACTCTAAATAATTTTGTATTAAGTGCGCTTTTCATTTAAGTTATATTTGTTATTGAATTTTCATCTCCATCCAATGTACAATGACGACCACTTTTGTATACATCTTAGTGCGCATTTCCCCTACTGATTCGAATTAAACGCATAATACTGAATCTTTAAAGATTTTCTACGAAGCGTTTGGTAAAACGCTTGAGGTTTGTAGCTGCATAATTGCAGGCGCATTGGCTCAGTTGCATTGGATTTTGAAGCAGCTACAAATATTTTCCCGCCTTTTGCTATGCAATTGTTTAGAGCTACAATCTGTCTCAATTGGCCGTGATAGTTGATGAATGAATATATAATTCATGTCAAAACGATCAACATTTTCCGAGTATGAAAATTTATTATGAAACATATCCTATTGACACAGAACCGTCTGTCGTAATTCTACGTTAACCTTGCGGTCGTGGCTTATGTACAATCTCTTTAACTTTTTTTATTTAGGTAGTACTTGCAAACCAAACAAATTAAGCTCAGGTCCGTAATCTGTTTCTTACTACTATTTGAAATGAACAAAATTTGAACGTCAATTGAGGAAACCATTGACTACTTGATGCGATATCACATAGATCTATCACATAAGATCTTTGAGCGTTGTATTTTTTTACAGCACTGATTTTATTTAAGCCGTATGTGATAGAAAAATTGCTATTTTTACATCACAGCAAACGTGTTATTAAAAAAAAACCTTGAAGATCACAGATCTTGGAAATGTTTTTGCATGGCCGAATTTTCAAAATGTGCAAAACGTGACAAAATTTCAACCGCTTTTTCCCAACACCAGTGAGCTTGCTCTTATGTGTAGCATGACAAAATAAAATAGGCAATCAAGAATTGTCGCGTCGTTGAGAAGATAATGAAAAATTCTTATTTGAAATTGTCCTGAAATTTAAAACTTGGGACAATTCGCTTCGACTATGTAGGTTATCTTGGTGATTTCATGATAACGAAAAATTTTGTGATCAAATCATAACTAATCTGCGAAGAGCTCTTGGCCTAACATTAAGGGAACCCATGTAATTTAGAAGTGGTACACGGACATTGAGTCGTGATCGTGAGATCTGCCCGGTTCCCGAACGAAAAATGTCAAAGTTATCGGATCAAGACATGCGGCGTATTAAAAGAAAGTTCTTGGCCTCTTCATAATGAGAATCGATAGGAGAAATTATTCGGGGAAACTGGGTCGTAGTCATGGCCAATCTGACCGGTTCCGGAACGAAAAATGTTAAAATAATCGTATCAAGACTTGAGGCATATGAAAAGGAAGCACTTGGCCTCTTCATAATGAGAATAGATTGTAGAAACGATTCGGGGAAACAGAGTCGTGGCCATGGCCAATTTGCCCGGTTCCGGAACGAAGTATGTCAAAGTTACCGGATCAAGACTTGCGGCATATTGATAGAAAGCTCTTGGCCTCCTCATGAAGAAAATCTGGACCAGGCCATGGTCAATGTGTCCGGTTCCGGAACGAAAAATGTTCGGATCAAGACTTGCGGCATATTGATAGAAAGCTCTTAGCCTTTTCATAATGAGAATCGATAGGAGAAAGGATTCGAGGTCACTGTGTCGTGGCCATGACCAATCGTGTCAATAGTTAATTAAATCTATATTAAATTTAGGAATTTTAAATATATTCGTTTATATTCAAGTTATGTTTTCCAATTCAACATATTAATATCCTTAAAGTCGTTGTTATGAAAACTGCATATAACTTTGAACAAATATGAAACATGCTTAAAGATAAACGGACATGGTGCGTTTTGCCCTGCATAGACAGACATGTTTATTAAAATTCGTTCAAAACAACTGAAAAAATAATTGAATTGGGAAACTTTTCGTTGTGTGCTGATTGTCAAGATCAAAGTTCCTCATTGGAACAGATGCCAGGTTATTTTTATGCTGACAGATACCGTAATTCCTTATGAGAATAGTTTAAAAATTGCAAGAAAAGCTCCTTAAAAATTTAATTTATGTTTTTCGTCAAATTTACGTAATACAGAAAACTTAGAAGGTCCACAAATGTTTATCAACGCATAAAAGTGTAAATTTAACAGGCTGTCATTTTCAGAAATGTTGAAAAATGTTTGTTTCGTTAAATACTGATGGTGTCGCATCTTGCCCCGACTGCGCATTTGATACCCAGTTCCCCTACATTTTGGATACCATACGTACTCTTTTAAGAGTAAATGTACTCTTTTTCGATCAAGAAATGAGCGTACTCTGCTATTTGTGAAATTTTACGGAATGTACTCTTTTCACTGGTGAATAGAATTAAATAAAATTTTCTCATATAAATTAACTTATTCCTTCCGATACATGAAGATTGTATTCTTATAAACACAAGAGATCCAGCTTTTTAGTTCAGTTTTTTTGTATTCAAAGAAAAGGTTTGACTTCAGTTTTGCTTTATTGTTGAATGGTTCAAAGGATGGATCCCAATGGAAGAAATCCCGAGTACATTCACGATTCTAATCGGGATTTATCGTTCCAAATAAGCGCCTTTGAGTATGCAATTAACTCCCGGACAGTAGACAATATGCTTAACAACAAATACGAATCAGCAAAAATGTTTCCAAAGAATGAAAAAATACGCATCTATTAAAACACCTCTTTAAAACATGCAGATTTTTTTTTATCAACTTTGGTGTGCTTTCTCAGCATAAAATCGAAAACTTTGAATAATCCAACTTAAATACTTAGCATTCGTCACGTAAGTCTCATATCTCGCGACAAATTGGCGGTCTTTAAATAACCTTAAACAACATGGTTTTTGATGAAAGTGGCGTAACCGTACCCTACATACTAATTTCAACGATTATGTTTTCTTGCAGGAACCAAGATAGATTTACGCGAGGATCGCGAAACGCTGAGCGCTCTGGCCGAGCAGGGTCTCTCGGTGCTGAAACGAGAACAGGGTCAAAAGTTGGCCAACAAAGTCCGGGCCGTCAAATATATGGAGTGCTCGGCTCTGACTCAGCGTGGCCTAAAGCAGGTGTTCGACGAAGCCGTCCGAGCTGTGCTTCGACCGGAACCCCTCAAACGACGTCAACGAAAATGTGTTGTGATGTAAGCAAAGTCCGGGGAACCGACCATCCCGGAGGTTACGAGGAAGTCCTCGGTCATCTTCCACTTCCCCGGGTTCTACCTTCACGCAGATAAATCCTGGAGTTAGACAGCGTGGAAAGGAACATCCACTAATCTCTTTGTAAATAGGATTAAACTGAAGATGAACGGGTATTCCGTTTTATGAATGACATGCTTAAGCTAAGCAGTGCTCGATTATCAGTTGAATAGGTAAACACTTTTTGGACGTTTTTTTTTTTTGTTTTTTTTTATTTCTTATATATTGTACAAAACTCTTGGAGATTCCACAAATCCAGGAAACCTTCACCGAAAACTGGGCATATACTATCTTTTAGACAGTAATTTCCGATTTCCGATACTTTTGTGCCATGAGAAAAAAATATAACAAACTTGGAGACGAGCTGTATTTCACAGTTTATTAATTGAATACCTCACTTATGTCAATCGCAATATTTACATTTTGTTTATAGCTTTGTCTTTTGAAATCGTTTGCGCCTGATCTAAGCAAGCTGTAATGAATTTCTTCCTCAGAAACATGCAACTAAATGTTGATGAAAGTTTTCATCATCTGCTTTATTTGGAGATAAAAAAAAGTAAGAAAACGTGTTAAACTTCATAAACATAACGTCAAAATCTTAACATGTTAAAGAGTTTAAAGTGTTGAAGCTTACAGTTTGGACTCTGATATGGCGCTCGTACATCACGGACAGAAACTTGCAGATTTCAGCACACAAAACGTTAGATAAAATCCTCAAACAATGAAATCCCCTCCCTCCTTGTTTTCAACAGCCGCAACAACCTAGAAATAAGACTGAACAATTTAAGCAAAAAAACCAGTTTTCCAAGTAAACGAAAAGAAAGCAAAAAGAAACAAACAACGCACCTTTGTATTCAAAGCTTGACTGATCGATTTTGGTTTAACCGACATTGTAAAAAATTTACAACTCCAAAACAGAAACCTTCAGATATCTACACGTACCAAAGCCTGAAGCAAACAATACGTTTAAGAAGTCCTATTTCGAACAAAAACAAGCTCTAGTTTGGAGCCGGAAGTACTAAAAAAGCGAATAGAAAATTACAAAAATCTAGTCACTAGTGCACTCCATCCTGGAAAAAAATCGATTCACAATCTAAACCCTCAATCTAACTGAACAACAACTAAAAACGCCACAAAGTTCCGATAAAATTCCAAAAATAAACTGATCAAATGTGTCAATTGAACTCCTCAAATTCTAACACAAAAATTAAGGAAAACAAAAGCAACTGAAAATCAAGTGAAAGTAAAAAATAGATCAATTACATTGTTTTCGTTTCTACCAACAAACAAAACCGAATAAAATATAGGATACTCACCAAGCGAAATTAAGGATATTCGTGTATGGATTCGTATAGTACAGGTTTTTTTTTTAAATTTAATAATATTTTAGGAAAGTGAATCAAGCAAAATCAAAAAACCACTTCTTATTCATATCATAATTGTCATCATCATCAACAACATCACTTTATCTTCTTATTTTAAACGATAATAATGTTAGATATTTAATCGATTTGTTAGACGTTGGGAAAAAGAAGCGGCATGAGCAAAGCAATGGCATCATTAGTTCTGTAGGGAAAGTGACACTTTTACCCCGCTTATGTTATTCGTATCTTTTGTAGAGTGAATAAACGGATTTCGCGCGAACATCACGGCTTAGCATTCAGCATAAGCTGGGCACTTGGTTCGGGATGGTTCAACTCGGTATTGGATAAGCCTACCGGTTTGAAAAACAAGTTCAATTTTAGTTGCGAATCTTAGTGTCTCAACTGTTATCGCTATGGTTACTGCGACGGAACTTTGAACTTTTGATGTTTCAAACCTGTACACTGCATGGTTGCTACGATTGCGAAACTTTGAAACAAAAAATATTGTAATTTAAAGTCCCTGCTATCAGAATAAGAGAGCACCAAACCATCTCAAACCAGGTCAATGGCGGTTTTTGAATCATTGGAAAAAAATCAAACAAAAAAAAAACAGCCAACAATGTGGTAGGGACAATATAGATATGCATGAAACGTTAAATATTTAGAACAGTTGTTGGCAGCAAGTTGCTGAAAACAAAACACTAACAAGTATGTATTTCAGTTATTCATTTTTATTAAGATTCGTTTAGTTTCTCGAAATTGACATGACATATGAAACTCGTACTCAAAGCAATTGCGCCGCTACCGCCACTACTATTACTTACTACTATTTCACACACAAAATTGTAATCTTACAGACTATGGAGTTATAAATCTTGATTGATAATTACTTTATTAATTTGCGATAGAACAACAAGCTCTCTTCAATTCATTAACAGGTTTAGCCTATGTATTATCGCCAATCTTTATTATGCATTTATTGAGATAGATTTTTCTACCAGCCGACTGCTGCAGCACTTATCGAAACTTTGTAACGCGTTCTCCTTCCCTTTTTTTTTCTTTGTATGATTGTAGCATATGAATAAAAATATATATTTTTTTCTGAAAGTACATAACAATGTTTCAATATTTCACCTTCCCGACACAAACCTTGACTTTAACTTTACTTTCAGATTCCAATTTTGCAATAAGTTAAATTAAATTTATTATTCAAAGCCGTTTTCCAAAACAGAAGTCATATGTGACTATCAAATCCGAAAAGCTAAACAAAATTCAATTTCTTATCAACATTCCGTGCTTGAAATCCAATTCTCAATTCCCAATTAATCGAACTAACTGAATCTCAATCCTAAAATCGATTTCAGCACTCAAATTGTGCACTTGAGCTTCAAATTTAATTGGTAATCCGATTTGATAATCTTATTATCTCATCTAGGAATCCCGTTTAGGATTTCTCATCCCATTTAAGATTTTCTAAACTTCAGTAGAACCAGTAGAACCACACTTTTCCGAGATAGTCGTATTGTGAATTTCAATAAAAATTTTAGAAACGTCGCTGGTGAACTGGCAAAAAAGACAGACTACCGACAATCTAGTACTTCACTTTTCTTTGTCGGAAGTCTGTCGGAAGTCGGAAGTCCGGAATTCCGAAGTAAAATTTAGTACTGGTGCTATTATATTACACGGAGTACATTGAGGAACCCTATACTTTTACTTTGGTTTTGCATATCATCCGGGCGTATAGTACTGAAGCTAGGATAAGAGAGATTCTACTGCATTCTGAAGCCAGAATCCGGATTCCGGATTGTGATTCCGCTTTCGGGTAGGGAACCTAAATTTCAATCTTTAGACCGAATGTTTAAAAGGTCCTAAATAAACAAAAAAAAATCAATTATTAAAACATCGATCACGCGTTCTACAATAGAAATCCAAATTCGAATATTGATATTAGATTTCGCAAAAAAAAACTTCCAAATTTGAATCGAAAATTAAAATTTTGAATTCTTGCATCAATGTGTTGCCAAATATGCAACGTTCTTATTTTAAATTATTGAAAAAAGAAATTCATCACTCGATTTTTTTTTAAATCAAGTCGAGTAGAAACTTGACATGCATTATTCACTGTTAAGACGGAGGAACAAACTTTCGCATTTCAATAGTCGCTAGTTGATAGTTATGTCGACGGCAGATGAGACACGCTTAGCTTTTGAGTAACCGGATCCATCGATATTTCTAGCACTATATTGCTTCCAAATCAATTTTTTAAAAACGTCGTTGGTGAAATTGCAGCAAAACACAGACTTCCGACTATTTTAGTATTTTTTTTTTGTCAGAAGTCGGATGTCCTGACTTCCGAAATAATCTGGCGCGATAATATGTTGTATCTCGTTCGAGTTTCAATTTCTGAGTTAGAAAAAAATATGTTCCTCCAATTGCCAGTGTGTCTTTTCGAACGATCGCTCTCACTTGAATGTGACTTTTGAGAGATCACATGATTATAATTCGTTATACTTTGGTTGAGTTTATACGTCGTAACAAACTCGCAAAATTGATTTAAAACATCGTAGAAAATGAACTATTTATTAGATATGCAGAATATCATTGAATGTTGCCCGTGCAACACTTTGGCGTTGTGTTAAGCTCGTGAAATCCTGGGTGAGTTGAAATTATTTCAATGTAGAAAAAAACGACTGAATTTACATTAGTTGTTGTGTGCCCGCGCCTTCTTTTGAGCCATTGTCTATGGATAGTTTTCAACTATCTCATGTTCCACCTAAAAAAAATATCAAAAATCATCCTTTGAGTCGTTCGGCGCTACAATTCGTAACTCCTGTAACTATTATTTTGAACAAGGAGTGATTTGCTCAACAAGCGCTTTCGTTAGAACGGAGATTCATGGTACGATGTCTGATTTGCTTGGTTGTTGCCTTATCTCTTCAAGGGGTGTTCAAAAATCCAGTACAACGATCACCCTTTTATTCCATTCTTGAAACGTTAATCCTGAAAACCTTTCGATTACATCCTAATGAAATTAGGAAAACCGGAAATCACCTTAATCTTGTAAGTAATCTGATGTTTTCAAGATAATCGATTTTTTTCGGTTTACTACTCGTGTTTATCTCAAACGTCGCACAGTGGGGATTTTCGAGCCAAAAAAGGTACCCAATTCAGGCAAGAACGCCTTGCCTGAAAAAATAACCATTCTTTATGTAAAAAAACACGAGGAATCGAATGGTCTACACCGCTTTCTGATAAAATAACTCTTAACGTCTCATTTTGCCCGATTTCTCCTATTTTTTTGGGTGTAAAGTTATCATTCCGATTGTAGCCATCTACCTTGCAACAACAAAGTGATACAAACCATACTTATTTATGTGAAAATGTCAGCTGAGTCGATTGGTGTACTCCAATTTTTGTTTTTACTACGACAAGTGGCTCATTTTGCCTCTTTTCCCCTAAATTTAAGATTTTTTTCAAAGAAATACAGTCAAACAAAGTGTAATCCAACAATTTTTCACCATGAATGATCGTTTTTGGTAGATTTATTCATATTCTATCTAATCGGGTCACTATTTTCTAATAGAATGAATATTAATGGCTAAATATCCCCAACTTATCCTAGCACTTTTAAATTTATGCATAAATTTCACTGTAACAATCGAGCGATTCACATACCAAATGCAAAAACCAAGTGATTTAGTGTAAAATTTGTCGCTGAATCGAGTGGTGTACACCGCTTAGTGCTCAGCTTACGAGAAGGGCCGCAATCACCCCGATTTCTCCTAAAATCGAGCGATATGTGTAAAAAAATCATTATAACAAATGACAATGCATCATAAAATGCACAAAAATGATTGAAACAGGTGTTAAACTTACTGCTGAATCAAATGATGTACACCGCTAAGCGTGAAGTTGACGAGAAAAGCCACAACCACCCCGATTTCCCCTAAATGTATGCAATTTCTTGGAAAAAACATTGTAACAAACGAAAATGCAATTTCCCCTAAATACTTGCAATTTAAGAAAAAAAAAATTTTACCTTTCGTGAATGCATCAGAAAGTGCACAGAAATAACTGAACCATGTGAAAAACTAATTGTTGAACAGAATGATGTACACTGCTGAACGTTAAGATGACGAAAAAAGCCTGGATGACCCCCTTTTCCCCTAAATTTGAAAAATATTTTGTTGATTTTTTTTTCTTTATTTTAGAGATTTTCAGCCTCGGGCTGTTTGGTCTCTTTATTTTGTTGAATTGAATATTGATATTGGTTTAAACATGATGAGGCTCTTCTCATCGATTTGACAGTAATACTCAAACCAATCTCATTAATTACAAGAGCTTTTCGTTTGTTACAATTTTTATTCGAAGAAATCATATGAATTTAGGGGAAATCGCGGTTGGTTGTGACTCTTCTCGTCAACTTCACGCTTAGCGGTGTACATCATTTGATTCAGTAAAACGTTTTACACCCGATTCAATGTTTTTTGTATCTGTTAAATTAAATTCTCGTTTGTAACAATGTATTTTTCAAAGAAATTTAATGAATTTAGGGGAAATCGGGGTGATTGAGGCTCTTCTCGTCAACTTCACGCTAAGCGGTGTGCATCATTCGATTCAGCAATAAGTTTAACACCTGTTTCAATCATTTTTGTGCATTTTATGATGTATTGTCATTTGATATAATGATTAATTTTTTTTCCCACATATCGCTCGATTTTAGGGGAAATCGGGGTGATTGCGGCCCTTTTCGAAAGCTGAGCACTAAGCGGTGTACACCACTCGATTCAGCGACAAATTTTACACTAAATCACTTGGTTTTTGCATTTGGTATGTGAATCGCTCGATTGTTACAGTGAAATTTATGCATAAGTTTACAAAAACTAGGGGAAGTTGGGGATATTTAGCCATGTATATCCATTCTAGTACAATTAAGTGACGCAATTAGCTAGAATATGAATAAATCTACCAAAAGTGACCACTCACGATGAACAATTATTGGATTACACTTTGCTTGATTGTATTTCTTTGGAAAAAATCTCAAATTTAGGGGAAAAGAGGCAAAATGAGCCACTTGTCGTAGTAAAAACAAAAATTGGAGTACACCAATCGATTCAGCTGACACTTTTACATAAATAAGTATGGTTTGTATGACTTTTTTGTTGCAAGGTAGATGGCTACAATCGGAATTATAATTTTACACCCAAAAAAATAGGAGAAATCTGGCAAAATGAGACGTTAAGAGTTATTTTATCAGAAAGCGGTGTAGACCATTCGATTTCTCGTGTTTTTTTGCATAAGAAATGATAGTTTTCCAAAATTTAGAACACTTTAGGCGATCGTCACAGAAATAGGTACCTTTTTTTGATCAAAAATCCCCACTGTGCGTCGTGTTACACGTTTTCTGTAAATCCCATGCTGGGTCTGCGGGTTTTTCTCGCCTCTTAAATAGCCTTTTCCGTTTCTAAGTCAAGTTTTAAAAGATTCTAAACCAGGTTGATCGGAATAATTTTCTTGTTTTATGTCGATCGAACGGAGTGCTTCTAATCCTGATTAATAGTTCAATGTTGGGGAAAATGAATCAAAAAATCATTAGACAGACAGATATAGCTTTTACAAAAATATCTATTTAATTCTAAAGTTATATAGAACTATTTTCCGGTTAGAATATATTATTTTTGTACCAAGTTAAATCACCAACATTTAAAGCATATTTCAGTTCCCAAGAAGATCAAATGAGGATCGAAACGGACGTAAAACCATACTGTAATCGAAAAACAATCCTTGTGTTTATCGGTTTAGGTTGATGTTGCTAGTTGTTTTTTTTTTTGGTTTTATATTCCATTCCCTTTTTTATCATCAGTTTTTTTTTCATCTAGTAACAGGCCCGATTAATCGGAGTTTTCTAAACAGAGAGAGGTAACACTCTTCACATTGCCTTCGACTGTAGTTAGTTGGCATCAGATTGAGTGGTATCTAACTTGCCTTGTCCGAAACACTCGTGTCGTTCGCATTATTTCAAGTTCAGTAACTTTCTCATTGACTGGGTAGTTTTTCGTCAATTTCGTACTTTAAACTTTGTACCTGTATTTTTCTTTTTTCGGTGAACTTTCCATTAATTGTTCATAAACAGTTTTTCAATGACATTGCTGTGTTGGCGTACGTTACTCATATGACCGGGTAGTTTACATTTTTAGTCACTAGTATGCCTTGCGCTATTCGAGTAGGTACTTATCGAGAACGCTCTTAAAATTTCATTGAATGTCAGATTGATGTGTGAGTATAAATTCTTTGTGATCTGTGAAATATCTCTCAATCGATATAGCTGTAGAATTCCTAAAGAACGGAATCTGAAAATCAGACAGGATCACCTCGGATACGTTGAACCTCGGATTACACGAGATCTCATCCTTTCGCTTTGGTTTGTATACCTTCCAGGAGCAAACCTCGGTGAATACGGTGAAATTTAACGTATAAGTTCGTCGAAAACCAACATAAATGTACATGGATTGTATATGACAATAATGGCTCGGATAACATAGAAGCTCAGATAACGCGGAAACTCGGAAAACCGGTGCTAGGATAAGCGGGATTTAACTGTAGGGGAGGGGTGGGATACTTGATCCCCTTTTCTTATTTTCATCATATCTTTTTGGAAATATTTAGCAACTTGCCGCCGTTTGCCTTTTCTGATAGTGAGTAATTTCAAGTTTATATGCTCCAAAAGAATGATACATGAACTCGTAGATGAACTAGAAGCAGTTTCATAAGACTAAAAAAATTGAAATGGTTTTAAAGTTACTGGATACTTGATTCTTCACTAAAGGAGACTTAATTGATTCAGGGTGCCCTGACCCTAGGGAAAAACCTAGTAAAATCTGAAGATAAAAGGTTGATATTCAATGATATTCAATAGCAAAATGAAATATAATTTAGTACTCGTAGGGTCTCAAGATATCTCAAATTATAACAAAAAGTCCATGCAAGCATAACTAAATTATATCACCCCTTGATATCATTATATCAAGATTATATCTCAATCAGGTAGGATTTAGACTAGGGTTACCATATCCCGTAACACCAAATAGAGTACATTGAGATCTTTTATCCAAAATGTCGGGAGAAACGTTGAACAATGCAGCCATCAGGTTGACACAAGACTCATATATTTATCGAGCTTTGCGCCCGGATGGTATGCAAAAGGATGAATATTTGAACCCCACTTACCCGTGGTAGTCGTGAGAGAGACCACCTCGGATAATTGAAACCTCGGATTAAACGAAATGCATTAACAAACCCTATATTTTTGCTATAGTATTGGATTTTATACAGGCACATAGCTTGGTTAAAACAAACTTTATTTTTCTATTTAATCGAAGTTTCTTGCAAGTTTAGACTTTAACCTTGGAAAAAACTTTGATTTAAAAGCTTAACAATAATTCGCGAAGATAGAACACATTTTTCATGGATTTTGTATAAAAATGGAGGGTCAGACAACGGGAGCTCGGATAAGAGGGATTCTACGTGTTATCTGAGAGGGCATTGAGATATTTCAATTCAATCAAATACTGCCAGAAGGTTATGTCACTTACATGACAGTTATAAATTTTCTTTTAATATATTCTTGTACCACAACTGAATTTTGTGCATAATGATTATTGTTTGCATACTCAAAGGCGCTTATCGCTCTCACCGTATATAACGTCTAAATGTGCATGTATATTTAAACAAGATGTTAAAATATCTTGTTGTAAGCTGTATTCTTTTCGCAGTTTTTGCCTAAGATGTGAAACAATTTCATAAAATGGAAGAAATACGTTGATTTTTATGATCAAATTTCTTTCAACACAAAAAGAGTACATTTGGTAAAAATTCACAAAAAGAAGTAGGGACCATTCAAATATTACGTAACGCATTTAGGGGGGGGGGGGGGGGGTGTATAACAGCTTGTTACGGTCTGTGGATTTTGTATAAAAATTCTGAGAAGAATGTGTTACGTAGGGGGGAGGGGGAGGGTTGAAAATTATCGAAAATTGCGTTACGTAATATTTGAACGGCCCCAGAGTACGCCCATTTCTTGATCGAAAAAGAGTACATGTACTCTTAAAAGAGTACGTATGGTATCCCTAATTTAGACCATCAAAAATGCAAAAATATGAGTATTGCCATACACGATTGTGTGCAATTTTTGTCTTACACGCATTACTTGCATGCAATGTTGGACTACCTCCTGACAAGTACTCAAACTTCCATGCATTGTTTCCAATTTGAACAATTATTGAAAAGTTCGGGTACCAGCCAGGAGATTCGAACCTCGACCTGCAAGTTGAGAGGCACGCACGCTACCTCAGAACCATGTCTGGTGCATTGGAATGAGATCTTCAAACTTCCAAATAAAAATTTTCGAAGCAAGCAAATGCCCGGCAGAAAAAAACAGCTGATTGTATCAAAAGAGATATAACCATTTTTTTTTCGAAACGACCTAAATGAAGATTATAATATCAAATCTATATCTCGTTGAGATGGGTTTGTGCAACAATTTTGATATGCTCTTCTGATCAGGTAAGTATCAGATAAGGAGAATTCAAAAAGCTTGTCTACTACCCAAGCGTCAATGCATACTTTGAGGCGCAATTTTCTAGTTTTTAGATAAATACAGTATTTTTAAACATTTTAACAGATAATTAGTGGATAAACATCAATTTTTGAACAGATATTAGTAATTAAATAATAACCAACGATCACGATCCATTCAGAAGAAAAATATATCTTTTTGAACACTAGGGATCAATTATACCCATAACAAACATTTTGAAAAACTTTTTTTTTAAGAGCTAACTATTGCTTAGAAAATACGGCATTATGAAGCTCATATTCTACTCTAACGATTGACATACTGGAATAAATATTTTTGATAATTTGTTCATGTGAGAAACAGTTTAAAGTGATAGAAAAAGATCTTCAAACCACATTTAGTTCAATTTCTAAAACCAAATTCAATAACTTAAAATAAAATTATTAAAACCTGTTGAGATAACAGCCTTGTTATATCGTTCTATTTACCACATTCTTCAAGAACATTTGATATTTATAACACTTTCCTGTTTCAAGATAAAGCGAAGGAATCAAGTATCCCCGGGGATCAAATATCCTCATCCTTCCCTATATGATACATATTCCCTCTTGGGGACAGCTAATATGTATCAAATGGATATCAACTATTCGCTCCACACCGGTTTAAACTTTTGAACCCGAGTATTTTTGATGATCTTTGAGTGTTTTTTCCGCCTTTCGTCTTCCGTTAGGTTGTAAGTCACAAAGGATTTTTTCCACGCTGCTTATATTTTTCAATCTGATTTTTATCCTTTTTGTTAGTAGGTTTATTTCGAGGTTGTGATTTTATGTTAAGTTCTCAAAATTTGATTTTTTGTAAATTCTTTTGGAATTTCATCTGAGTTTCTAATACGAATTGAAAGGTATTCAAAATAACATTGAACAAAAATACGTAAAATATTTGCTTCAGAACTTAACGAAAAATCACAGTTTTATTAATGTTTTCAACAGTACATAAAACTGATGAGAAAAGTGTCTCGTTTATTTGAAAAAAAAAAATCAAAATTCTAAATTCATCTTTGAATTATCAAACATAAAACAGTTAAGTAAGTTGTATGCAAGCTTGTTTTCAACCTTGCATCTCAATCTAAGACCGGTCCAATGAAACATTTTTTTCTTTTTGTTGGATGAATTAAAAATATTGATTAATTCCTACGAAAAAGCATTGATTCATGCTTGACAAAAATTTAATTACAATTTCATGTTGCAAATATAAACAGAAAGAATGAAAGAATCAGAAAACTATGGTTATTTCTTTCCGTAGGTGTGGATTTATTTCCATTGGCCTTTTTGTTTCAATTTAGATTTTTCTCTTTGTTTGTTTTTGTTTCAAAGATTTGAATTGTTTTTTCATCTTTCGATTACTCGTCATTTTTCCTTCATGTTCTATTTACTACATGTGCATATGAATCCTTTCATGGGTGCGAAAGAATTCCATAATTTTTTTTCCCTTTCGCTGTTGACCGTTTGGTTCGTTTATTCGTTAGCTTCATGATTTGATTGCAACTTTATTTACTTTCGTAAAGTTGGTCAATTTCCGAAGGCTGCTGTCCGTTTCGATTTTCAACATTTACATAGATTTCCTGAATGAGTGGAAAATTGTCTTATCATTGGTTTGCTTGCTTCTGCTGAAGAAAAACTTTTTTCTGTTTTTTTGTTAATTTAAAACTTCAAACAAAACTGATTCTCGTTTCCATCATATAAACGATTGTTCACCTTCAAGCTTTTCATTTTCGTCTCTCATTGTTCCTTTTTTCCGTTTCTGTTTCTATCAGTTTTTGTCATCCATCAGGTTTTGGTCTTGTTTTAGGTTTCATTATGTGAATTGACTCCTTTTTCGGTCTCCTTTTGTAGCATTAACAAGTACCGGTAATTTTGTGCTTCCGTATAATTCATAAATGCTTTTTTTAAATGATACTTTTGAGTGTTTTATTCAATTTCTCCAAGACGAAAATTGCTGTTAAGATTTTACAGTTTTTGTAAGCTTTTATTAATTAATAGGTATTGTTCACTGTAAAAGAAAAAAAAATCTAATCTATCAGCCGTTACTCAAACACCCATAAAACTGTATCAAAGCAATCGAAAGATTCCTTTTAATTCAACCATGGTGGTTGAATTAAAAGGAAGCTTTCGATTGCTTTGATTCAGTAGAATTATTCAACCTAATTCTCCAAGGCTCACAAAACATATTAGACCAAAAACAATAGACACAAACTACTAAGCCATGGCATATTGAAGATAAATTAATATAATATAAAAGATTGTGAGCGATCGTTTTTTGTTGGCGTTGGTGCACAAATCCTTAGAGAATCGGTAGTGAAAAATATTTAAATTTTCCGAAAAGTTCGAGTGCTAACAGTTAAACTTGCAATTTTTTTTTACTAATCATGTTCGGAGTGAAAGTTGCTCATGACCGTTCCAACTAGATTCACCGATCTGCAGTTTTTATGTTTTAAGGGACTGATATCTGTATTTTGGTCAAATGTGTTGTTGTGACTTTAGTGTCTATCCAGAGGACATTTCTTCCTAACATTGATCAACTAAGCCAACTGTAAAACTGTGTATAACCAGTTCTTACTTTAGAACTGTAATATGAATTAATCTGAAAATTATGTGATTTGATTCCAGTTTTTCGTTGTCAATCTTTGTATAATTTCCATTATTTAGGTGACATGAAGATTAGGATTTCCGAATTTAGATGCTATTGTACTAAATTGCGTGCAAACTGTAGTAATCTTGGATCAAATCTCATATTAGTTCTAATGAAAAAAGAAGGCGAACTGGAATAATGGCATTTTTGGGATTTTATCTGATAATTTGCGTCGAGGGTTTTCAGATTCTCTCCACTTAAAACACGTGATTTTTTAAATACTTTTAAAGTTTTTCTTTTTCTACATCCATTGAAGAGGTTTCAAAAATCCAATGTCTATTTAGCAAATCGCTGTACCGAAATTGCGCTGAAAAGTGTACTTAACCAAAGATGATAAATATGATTGGAAAAGCACTGGCAAAAAGACTTGAGCCTCAAGGAAAATGATGCATGATCACAACATTCAAGTGAAACAAAAAAAAATTATGGGATTTGGATAATTCATCCCAAAAAAATAGCAAGAATCGAACTCACTTCCATATCTAATCTCGTCTTGCCAGACCGATATCTTACCCAGTGCACCATCTGAGTCGGTTAACAAACGATAGTTTATTGTCATAGTAGACTGAGTCGATTTGGGGCCATTTTAGAATTTCTCAAACCCTGGGGTCTAAAAAGCTTCGTGTTAGTCCAAAACTCATCTATGATTTTTTGTAGAATTTTTAAGTAACGTTTACATGAGTAAATTTGAACTTTTAGGTTTGTATGGGAAAATTGAATATATTGTACTGAAAAATCAACCTCGTTTTTGTTTCTTCTGTGGAACCGAGTCAGCTGACAGTTTTTGTGCCAATTTAAAAAATTCTTAATAGGAAATTTTCCACTGAACAACTTTGTCCAAGACCGTAACTTCGTATCTTATTAGGCAAAAAAGTTATTAGCTGTTTAACAGAGATACCGTAAACTGGGGGAACTTTGATCACTTTTTTCATTCATTTTTGAATATTTCGGAAGAGGTTGCTTTTTCGTAAAACCTAAAAGCTTTAAAACACTTACTGAGGTGGGGAGTATTAAACATGATCATTGATTGCAGTTAATTCAAACGACATTGGTGATAATAATTAAATGTTTGTTACAAAACCAGACTTCGAGTTTCGGGGTAGCTTTGATCACTATGGTTTTTACGTATCTCAACATCTTTAAATTTATTGTTTCGATGCCTTTTAGCACAGCAGACATAAAACATCGATAACAGTATTTTCTTGTTTGAACTCAATAGAATTTTTCAACGTTTTCTTTCAAAAACAGGTATACTCAAATGATGGACAATGTTGCTACATACATTTAGGGGCAAAAATTATAAACATTTTTAAATATTTTTTGGCCCCAAAAACAAATGAAATTTTACCTTCATGCAATTCCCTTAGTCCTCACACTGTTCGCATGTTCTTGTTTTCTTCATATTGAACTATTTGATAGGGTTTTTAGCCATTTTTTCTATACGAGCTTTTTCATGGAAAATTATCGCATTTATTCAACATTCAAAAATTATCATTAAATGACCTAACAATTACACTTAATCTAAACCTTAACCAAGAAAAAAAGTTTAAATTTCACATTAAACAACCCATTTGCTCCTAAATACTTAAATTGGATCAGGAGAGATGTTTGTTTGCGAGCCTTTAAAAAACCAGATATTTTAAGATTTTAAAACTACAATTTAAGTAACATTAAAAATCTCCTAATAAAAACGAAATTTAGCTTATTTGTAACTCAATTTATAGGCTTTCAAACGTTTCAAACAGTTTTCAGATATTATAACTTTATACTTCGTTAATGATGAGTATTTGCAAAAATTTCATGTTGATCAAAGTTACCCCGCTGATCAAAGTTCCCCCAGTTTACGGTATGTCTTTTCGCATTGATAAACAAAGAATTCAATTGACATCCCTGCAGGGCGCCTAGCGAGGTATTGCATGACTACTTTTCATGCTATCTTCGCGAGGCACCAGCAGTGATGTCAATTGAATTTGTTGTTTATCAATGCGAAAAGACATATCTCTGTTAAACAGCTAATAACTTTTTTGCCTAATAAGATAAAAAGTTACGGTCTTCGACAAAGTTGTTCAGTGGAAAATTTCCCTTAAGAATTTTTATAAATTGGCACAAAAACTGTCAGCTGGCTCGATTCCACAAAAGAAACAGGAACGATGTTGATTTTTCAGAACAGAATATTCAATTTTCCCATACAAACCTAAAAGTTCAAATTTACTCATGTAAACGTTACTTAAAAATTCTACAAAAAATCATGGATGAATTTTGGACCAACACGAAGCTTTTTGACCTCAGGGTTTGAGAAATTCAAAAATGACCCCAAATCGACTCAGTCTATTGTCATAGTGCTTCTGCCACCGCTGATTACCAAAAAACGCACAGCATTGTCCGTCTTCAGTCAGTCCAATGCAACGTTACACGTTTACTCTATAAAACTTTTCACCAACATCTATTTGCTAAGTGTTAGTGATTTTCTTTTTTAAGCTTTTTTTCCTCAGATTTAAGCTTGTTTTGCCTTGAGAGCATTGGAGATGAAAGCTTAAATCTGACAAAAAAAGCTTAAATTGGAGATCATCCTCCTCAGTCTTTGTTAGGAAAGGAACGAGAATGGGAGGGGAATGGGATGTAAATGTGAGACTAGAAACTGTTTTCTATTGCCGGACGGTTTACATAAACACACAGCGCTCGCTCCATCATTCGACAATGTCCTTTCCGATTGATTGTTTCCATACTGCTTTGTCTTGTGATAGGGTATGGGGTATGTTGTATTTGGTTTCTTTCAGACATATGCAATGCGGTTGTGCAGGGAGAACAATGCCAGTTTTTAGAAAGCTTGTCAATGCCGGTCCGGCATATAATCTTATACCGATAAATCCACCTCCAAGGAAGTTTGAATAATAATTGGAGTAGAGTCTGGTTTGTGGTTGTAGATATTTGAGATAAGATTTCTTCGTGGAACAAATTATACCTACCATATTTGCAATACATATAACTTTGTCATTTTTCAACCGAAATCATAAATAAGCACATCGAAACAAATTGAAATTTTATCACATAAACTATTTTAAAAAACATTAAGCAGGCTTATATATGAAAATCGTAAATAAGCTTAAAAAAGGTAGGCTTCTATCCGAAAATTGTTTATCAGCCTAAAAATGATATAAAAAAAAACTATATATACTAGAATACTTGGTGATGCAAACGGTACTTTTAAATCACTTTCAAAATTCATTTACAATTTTAGCTTACTTTGAATAGTCTCTTATTTATTTTTCGTAATCTTAGAAAATTTCAATGAGCTAGTGAGATGTGCTATTTCATGATTTCCGTTCCAAAAATTTCAAATATAGTTTTTTTTCAAACAATACTAATTTTAACGAAAAGCTAAAACAATTTTGAAATTTGGAGATAATCTGAAGACCCTCGGTGAAAACCCATCAAATTATAAATAAAAATCCTCATAATTCAGAATTTACATCAGCGGTGCACTTTGCTCAGTACAAAATTCAGCCATTTGAATTAGTGATACAGTTACTCTTTTGACGAACGCAATGGTCTCTATTATTTAGTGATGAAAGATTCTGGTGTTTAACGTTTTCATCGCGACTTTTTCTTCATTTAAATCACAAGATTTCTCGAAAGCTAGTGACTCATTCCTCAACATCTTTTTCAACTGTCGACTTTTGTATTAGATGCCGAACATCGAGGGATGTTAATTTTCACGAAGTTTTATTCTCATTAACATAGTTTTAAATGAAATGTGCAAAACCTGGCTATCGTTATATGATTTGTAATTTAATCCTCGGTACTAAGCATTTTGTATAAACTTTGGTTCCATCCAACAGCTGGCTAGTTCCATTTCCAACTTTCAAACCAATCCAGCAACAATGGCTTTCTCGAGCCATCCCAGAAAGTCGCACCCAACGTGTTTGTAGAAACTGGCCAATTCATCCACCCACGCCCTAGTAGATACGAAAGGGCTTCGGGTGGATGGCTCGGCCATCTCGACGGATGAAGCTGCGGGTGGATTCAACTCGGCGCAGTTTCCGTTCCGGCGATGGTTCTGCCGGATCAGGAGGAACCGCAACCTGGGACAGCACGATACACTCGGCCGGAAGTGAAAGCGATGAGGTCAACATGGTCGACGGGCGGCGCGAAGTGGCCAACGAGGCGGGTCCGGAGATTGGCTCCGGTGGCGGTGGGTTCTGCAGCTCTCTGGCCAATTCGACGCCGGACATGCTGGCGGCCATTCGTCGCATGGAACGCTTCACGGTCGATTCGGTGGATCGTTTGGGAAAGAACAGTTTAGTTGGTGAGGTCATCAGAACATGAACAAGCTTTGTTGGAGCCTAGGTGTGCGCAATTGAAGTCTTTTTTTTAAATGCCAGCGGAAATCTACTCTGCAAAATAGTACGGAAATAAATCAACTGAAGGCTACGGCAAATCGAATCGAGGGCAACTTACGTGATGCGATTGGAGAAACTGTTGCAGATCAATCAGCTACCAGCTAAATATATTATTTGAAAGAAAGATGTGAGACACCTACAAGGACTTTTGTCATCAAAAGAATCCTTCATTTTCAAAATTAACTTAAACAATGTTTTCAAAAACAAAAAGACTACATATTTTGCTTTAAAATGTCATATTAAATTAAGAAAGAAGACAAAACTAATAAGAATTTAAAATCAATACAGTCAGCTGTAGAACCTTCAACCACATTTCTGAAGAATGCATCACAAACCCTCCTTACCCTTAACTGTTTGATTGAAATTGAATACCGAAAATCCAAAAACTGCTGGATTTTAAAAGAGCCTTTCTTACAAAAGACAGCACTAGGAACTTTTTTACTTCTGGTAGACTTTCAAGACTCCATTCCCAATAAATATGTTTTACATAAGTTGAGTGAATTTGGCGTCATTTTTTAATTTCTCAAGCCCTGCGGTCTAAAACTTCCGTTTCGGATCAAAACTCATCTATGACTTTTCGCAAAATTTTAAGTAACATTAACATGAGTAAACCTTGAGTATGACTAAAATTCTCGTTTGGCAAAAACAGTATTGTGAGTTATATTGTTTTTATTTCAATGCCATATGTAAAGTCATCTCACTAGCTTAAAAATATTCCATCTGTAAAGATACGAAGCTGATAAAGATGTTCAGCAGAAAATTCCCTTTAGCGATTCTATAAATTGAGACAAAAAGATGAGATGCTTAAATTCCACAGCAGAAGAAAAATCATGTAAATTATTCAGATAAAAAAATTAATTTTCTAATACAAATCTAAAAATAAAGATTTCATTCACGTTACACTAAAGTTCTGCAAAAAATCGCTGATGAGTTTTGAATTAAAACGAAGCAATAATGATCCCAGTGAGGTTCCATTGTGAGATAGTTTTTTAAAGTTTTTGATTCTCATAGAAAATTTGAAAAACCGAGCAATAGATGTATAAATTTTTACAAAAAAATATTAAAAATGTTATTTCAAAATCTTCAAATATCTATTTTACGAAGGCTCGCAAGCAAACATCCTAATAAAATTATGGAGTTCAGAAGCAGAAGGTTGATCAATGTGCAGTTCAACTTTTTTCCTTCATAAATGTATAGATTATGTTGTATTTTGAGGTAAATTTTTGATATTTTAATAATAGGGACGTTTTCCAAGAGTAAGCCAGTCTAGGACAAAAGGCTAGAAACCCTATCAAATGGTAAAGTCTGAAGGAAAAATTAAAGAAGAATAGTGCGAGGGCCTAGAAAATTGAATGAAGGAAAAAGTTCATTTTTTTGTAGTTAAAATTTTATAAGTAATGTTATAAAATTTAGCCCCTTAATTTATGCAGCATCATGGTCTATCTTTCGGTTTTAATTACTGTTAGGCCTTAACAGACGAACTGCCTTAGTTTATCAATTATTAGCATTTGTAAATATTATGAAGGTGTTTTGTATCCTTTATGATCAAGAAAACTCGTTAACTGTCAAAATAGAGACTGATCAATTCTACCCCAAAGCATCAAATTCTAAACAAAGACGAACTCGATTTTTAAATAAAAATCAAAGCAGTCTTATAAATGTTTGCAACCATGTTTTACGTTCATGGGAGTTTAGCACTGGTTTTAAAAATATGAAACATGCCGCATTCTCCATAACAGAAAAAATAACCGAGAAATATTGAAAAAAAGTGATAAATCTTACCCCGTTTTACGGTACTACGTTTTATTCTCTTGTATAATCGATTGAGTTAGTTGAAAAGTGTGCGGTTATTTTTATTTTGGTATAGCTTTGTATTTAGGGTTTCATCGCTTGTTTTATTAAGCTTTTATTGAAAAAAAAGTGTTGGTTTTATAAACGTAAATATGTTCCAGGTTAGTGTTCAACCACTGATTCCTTTGCATTTTATCTACGAATTCGTTTCTGTACGGAATTTTTAAAGCTAGAAGTGCTGTTCCTTGCCATAAACCATTCCAACCAAGTTTCATTGTAGATTCCTATGGGATTAAAATCAAGGCTGAAAATTATCCATCTACAGCTTAAAATCCAATTCATATATGATGATTTCAAAGATAGAATTCATTGGTGAAAATTTCCTTGATTTCCAAAAGAATAAATAAAAGACCTCAAAACGTTTCATAACTTTACTAATTCGTCGTTGTTTGATTCTTTTTTGAGCAGTTGAAAGCAACTTAAACCGGATCGTTACCAAAATGAGACTCGGACATTTTTATATTGATAACTTCTTTTGTAACATCAACATTCTACCACTTCAGAAAAGAATAAATATGACTATTGGGTGCATATTTGACGATATTT
This sequence comes from Uranotaenia lowii, assembly GCF_029784155.1. Classification (NCBI taxonomy): domain Eukaryota; kingdom Metazoa; phylum Arthropoda; class Insecta; order Diptera; family Culicidae; genus Uranotaenia; species Uranotaenia lowii. The sequence continues at coordinate 118,198,566 of NC_073691.1, read as the reverse complement.
ACTTAACTCAAAGCAATCTGTATATTGTGATACTTATACCATACTTATTGAATTCAAATTATGACACCAGGTTATGTCAATAAAAGATACCGTTTCAGATAGTTATGAAAGGTTTTTTAAATCTGTTTTTTATTCAGTCACATTACAAGCACACACATGCACAATTGACCGCTGCAAAAAAAAAATGACTTTTGGCTCCCAATTTTTTATGCCTTTTGGTTCACCAAGTATCAGAGTTAAATTGGGGATGATTTTGCTGATTCATGAATAAGCGTAAAACGATTTAATTTTGTATGGAATTTTTTGGAAGAGTAGAACGCGCAGAGCAGTCAATTACAGCTTATTTTGTGATAAAATCTCAATTTTTCCTACTTTTACTATAACGGCTGAATTTCTCTTCCTAGTCTAGTGCCCGCAAAAAAACAAAACTCATTGAATGAAAAGTTTATCAGCTTATCTAGCTTGTTGTAAAGTTTCATGAAAAAATATCAACTGTGAGAGAAATGGCACTTTGTCAAAATTAGAAGTTTGGGCGCTGCTCTGCGTGATTTCATTCTTTTTTGAATGCAACTGCAGATCACTTATGCAACTTTCAAGTTTATTAATGAGGACATACAGTTCACTCATGGGAATTGGACAGTTGTTTATCTTTGTCAGCCAATATGTAACATTCAAAGACGTTATTTAAGCAAATATGTGACTTTTGATAGATTATGAATGACCTAGAAATGTCTCAATCGCCGAGATCTGGTAATATCACAAAACAATTTTTGCCAAAATTTGAAAAAAAAAAACCAGTAGATTTGGTATGTGAAATAAATCACAAATCGCTCCAAACCTCACCCCAACATGACCCATTCGAATGTTTTTAAGATATCCAAGACTAGAGATGTACCGAATATTCGGTCGGCCGAATATTTGGCGCCGAATACCGCCAAAAAACCGTTAAGCCGAATATTCGGCTCACCGAATAGTTGAGCTAGGTATTCGGACGAATAGGCCGAATATTTATGTTTTAAAATTGTTACAAAAACAGACTTCTCAAATTTTTCAACTGATGTTGGATAATTTATTAAATATCCAAAAGTTATGTTTAAAAACCTTCAAAATCATCAAAAACTTATGGTTTCAGTTAAACATTATAGATGCATGCGTGTATTCTTCACTGTAGATAGGTTCATACTTTGATTATCGTTTATTTCAAATGTTCTTGATATATCCAGGCTTGCCCATAAACCAAATAAAGAATTCGAGAAAAGCATAATCTGACCGGGATGGCCACATTTTTTTTAATCTTTTCGGATTTTTTTCGGGTTTGTACGAAATTCGGAAGATTATTCTTGCGGATATCAAAAACTAATAATTTGATACTTAGCAAAAAATCCAACTTTATTTGGCGAGAGAACGAAACGCGGTTCAGATGTAAACTCTATGGCACTTTATTGGCTACTGACTTGAAGCATCCTGCTTCACTTGCTTTTTAAGCTGATATCCAACGATGCTATCTACCTAGCTAGTAATAATAGGCACGAATGTGCTGGTGATCGGATTCTCGATCGTGCGATCGGGATAGATTTTTTATTTGATGAGGGAGATAAGCTCTCTTCCTAATTTTATGGCAAACCGACGACAATATGAGATTTTTGCTGAATACAAAAAAAAAATATCTCTAAAAAAAATTTGAAATTTCCTGTCATTAAACGATTTTTTGGAGTAAATTTATTCGTTAGATACGATTTGAACCCTGCTGTTGTAATTCGATGAAAACTTTAAATTTCAAGTAATTTTATTTCTTTTCCTCTTGTATGTTTGAGAATAATGCATATTTTCTGTTCAAATTTTCCCTTTTTTCTACAAGTTTTAAAAAAAATCGTTTAAACCCCGCCGTGTGGATACGTGGCGTTCTTTTCGGCAACTATTTTGATGACATCTAGCAAAAATTAGACATTCATCTAATCTATATATATAAAAAGCAATTTCTGTATGTTTGTTTGTTTGTTTGTCCTCTATAGACTCAGCCGTCTTAAGAGCTAGAGAGCTGAAATTTGGCATGGATGCTCATAAGGACCAGGAATGATAAAAAATGTTTTTAGATTTTCGGATGACCCCTTATGAAGGGGGTCGTTCATAGAAGACAAATATTGTTTTCGCGATAATGACGTTACTTTTCATCGGATCGTGTTGAAAATTTGCGTATGGGGGTTTTGAAAGACGAGCAATCGATTTTAGGTTTCAAATTTTGTGTAAAGGGTCAGCCAAAGGGGTCGTCCATATTAATTGTTCGCTGTTTTTGCGATATTGACGTTATTATACATCGTATTTAGATGAAAATTGGTACACGATAGTTTTGAGTGACGTGCAATCGATTTGAGGTATCAAATTCAGTGTAAGGGGCCGGCAAAAGGGGTCGTCTATATTAACTTTTCAATATCTTAGTAATATTGACGTTTTTATACATCGGATTTAGATGAAAATTTGCACATAGGAGTTATTAGGGATAAACAACTGATTTCATTTATCCAAACTAAAATCAGGGGTCGGCCAAAGGGGTCGTCCATATTAACTATTCACTGTTGAAGCGATATTGTCGTTATTAAACATCGGATTCAAATGAAAATTGGTACACGAGAGTTTTGAGAGACGAGCAATGGATTTCAGGTATTAAACTCAGTGTATAGGACCGGCAAAAGGGGTCGTCCATATTATATATGTATAATATCGTCGTTATTATACATCGGATGTGGATGAAAATTTGCACACGATAGTTTTCAGGGACGGGCAATCGATTTCAGATGTCAAATGTTCTGCCAGAGGTCGACGAAAGGGGTCGCCCATATAAATTAATTTTTCGATATTTTTGCCATATTGACATTATTATACAATGGATTGAGTGGAAAATTTGCACCAAGGAGTTTTGAGTGAAGGGCAAACGAGTTCAGATATCAAAAATTGTATAAGAGGTCACCGAAAGGGGTTTAGCTTTTTGGCAATAATTGCGTTGTTATGCAACGATCCAGTCGAAATTTTACAAGGGTTTTTTTTGGCACGGTCAATTGAATTCTGACTTCAAATTTAATAGCAGACGACAGAAAAAGCGATCGTTCAATATTTTTGTAATTAATACCTAAAAATGAATTCGGAAGTGCATCTGGAAAATCCTTGGCAATTGACTTTCATACAATCTGTTCATGACATATTCCAAGTTGAAAGCGAAACGGAGTTCGTATGGGATCAGCTAGTTTGATATAAAAATGCAATTTCAAATAAATTAACACCTGTTTTGACATGTTTTGCCCCAGATTTCACTGGAATCCATTCTCTTTTGAGATAAACATTTTAGATGCGAAAAGTCCTTTCAGCTAAAGGTGACGTTTTGAAAATCAAATAAACCTCTACTATAAAAGATACATCTGGTTGTAAATAATCGACATAAAACATGAGGGACATTAAGATAGCAGAAATAGAAGATTTCTTTTAGAAAAAGCAGTAATAATAGAAGTATTTCTAATGAAAACTCAACAGAATACTCGACCGAATATTCGTTTGGCCGAATAGTTGAAAAGGTCAATATTTGGTATTCGGCCGTTCGCCGAATACCACTATTCGGTACATCTCTATCCAAGACCTTATTTTGCGCTAGAGTGGTCCATTACTTTTCACTGAAAATGGCAAAATTGACAAAAATGATAAAAATGCCAAAAAGACGAAAATTACAAAAATGACAAAAATTACAAAAATGACAAAAATTACAAAAATGACAAAAATTACAAAAATGACAAAAATCACAAAAATGACAAAAATGACAAAAATGACAAAAATGACAAAAATGACAAAAATGACAAAAATGACAAAAATGACAAAAATGACAAAAATGACAAAAATGACAAAAATGACAAAAATTACAAAAATGACAAAAATGACAAAAATGACAAAAATCACAAAAATGACAAAAATGACAAAAATGACAAAAATGACAAAAATGACAAAAATGACAAAAATGACAAAAATGACAAAAATGACAAAAATGACAAAAATGACAAAAATGACAAAAATGACAAAAATGACAAAAATGACAAAAATGACAAAAATGACAAAAATGACAAAAATGACAAAAATGACAAAAATGACAAAAATGACAAAAATGACAAAAATGACAAAAATGACAAAAATGACAAAAATGACAAAAATGACAAAAATGACAAAAATGACAAAAATGACAAAAATTACAAAAATAATAAAAATTACAAAAATTACAAAAATAATATAAATGATAAAAATGGCAAAAATGAAAAAAAAATGATAAAAATGACAAAAATGACAAAAGTTACAAAAATTACAAAAATGACAAAAGTTACAAAAATTACAAAATTGACTAAATCGACCAAATAACAAAATTAGTAATATTAGAAATGACAGAAAATAATAATAATTAACAAAATTTTCAAAATATCAAATTTAACAGATGCAAAACTTGACGATTATAATTAAAAATAAGATGAAATTTCTAGATTTCTTTATTTTCATCTTTTATTCATTTTTAGGATGTAATATCAGATTCCGACGATTGATGCATTCCAAGTTATTTAGCATCAAAATAAATAATAACAGGTAGGCCATTGCGCTTAACCTCATATGAAAGCTCTGTGTATGCATTCTTGTATACTAGCAAAAATTAAAATTATTCTTACCCATCGAGTTATTCGACTCTTTTGAGAAGGAGTTCCGATTTAAGAATGATTCTTTAGGCTCATCGAGACGTTTTTTTGCGTCGGATTCCGGATCTGAACCAAAAAAAAATGAGAATTCAAAAGACGTTTTCATCGCCGTCCCTCTTTGTTGAAATCCAGCAATGTAATATTTTCTTCTGTCTATGTTAAAAATTTGATAAATGATCTAAAAATGTTCATATTTCTGTAATGAAATGTCAATTTGTTAGTATTTTTATTCAAATCGCACAGGAAAAAGGTCACACCTAGGCAAAAATATCACCAAATTTAGATTTTAAATCGAGGAAAAGCCCATTTCATATTACTTTTAGCTGTGTTTGAAAAGCCAGATATTGTTTATTGCATTAAAATGGATCAGTGCATTTTTTCGTTGTTCCATAACTTCTTTATTATAAAATATAAAATGAAAATAAAAAATGATATGGTTTTCTACATTTTCAAGGTATCATAAGGTATTTTTTTTTAATTTTTAATTAGTTATTTTCTCCACATTCTGATTATTGAAAAAATCAATATTTTTTGGATTTTGAAAAATGGTGGGGAATCGTGGGCCACTAAATCCAAATTGACCAAATAACATGCAAAGTTTATGAGTTGACCCAAAACTGTGATTTCATAATTCATTCCGTTATTTAGAAGCAATTTCAGACGATGAAATAAAAAAGAGAGCTGTGTATGATCGAATAGATTCAAAAACCTGGCTCGCGAACGTTTTGGCAAAATTCCTTATATAGAATGGACAAAATATTTTTCATAACTCTTCATTTGGCATAAGAAAACTTTACAGATAGGGAAAACGTATTTTAAGTTCTGAATGTGTATAAAAACATAAAAATATAGGTGATTCTAGATGTGTGGCCCACGATTCCTCACAAGCTATGATTTGCAAATTGGTTGCGTTTGTGTGACTTATTGATGTTGCATCAAAAATTCCTTTTCCACGTGAAAGATCATGAAAAACTAAGATCATAAGCGTATGAGCATATTTTTGTTACGCACTTTAGGTTCCCCATCAATGAAATTAGCAAGTGTTTTTTTAATTATGTAAGTAAATTTTTCTAACTTTTTTAGCTTGATAAATAAAAGAAGCATATGATGCCTATTTCAGTCAACAACATATAGGAATATATGCTCACGCAAAGCGACAACGATGACATTTGGTTTGACTTTTTTTATCTCAACACACATCTGAGATATTAAAAGTGGCCCACGTTTCCCCATGGCCCACGATACCCCACTCTCCCCTACATTTTTCATACAGGGCATTTTTTGTCAAATTTTTCAGGTTCGCCATCTGCCGTCGGTATTGCGTACCTGCAAAATCTGACAAAAAAATTAGACAGAAAATGGTTGAATTTTTGTTCTAAGTGTCATGTCAGTGTGATCAAGGCTTTATGGTCGGTTTTCAAAATTCGACATGACCCACTAAGCACACTAATATGCATAGTTGGCTGTGCTTCAAGATATCGGCCGTATTTTCTTTGACAGCAAAATCAGATAGTAAAAGTAATATCACTGACCATACTGACTGGACACTCGATTTCGTTTTTCCAACAGATCAAATTGGACTAAACAGGTACATTATTCCTACAGGGTATGTTTTGTCAAATTTTTCAGATTCGCCACCTGCCGTCGGTATTGCGTACCTGCAAAATCTGACAAAAAAAAATTAGACAGAAAATGGTTGAATTTTTACTCTTAGTGTCATGTCAGTGTGATCAGTGGTAATATTTCTTCAAGTGAACAAATTTCAAAACAGAGAGTTACGTTAAAGTATAATAAATTTTAAAAAAAAAACAGTGACTCATTTGAGAAGATGAACCATTTTTGTATAAGCGGTAGTTGTTTGATGATCACAATAATGGTTATAGTTCGGTAAATATTATAGATGCAAAGTTTTTTTTCAGTTGTGGCTTTAAGAGGGTTTGTGAAACATTTCTTCATAATTTGGTAAGATCTTATCTGTAATTTGTATCAATTCTACAAACTTCCATAAAATAAAAGGTTCAAGCAGTAAGATATCCTCAATAGAATAATGATAAATTAATCAAGTAACAGACAGATTTAGTTGAAAAAATAGAATGTTCAATGTGATGTCAGCTTCCTATAATTGTTTTTACATGTTTCAATAGATAAACGTAATATCACTCGGATTAAAAGTGTCGTCAAATGAATAATTAAGAACAAACATTTAAAACTAAAACTAAGCTAATAGAGGAGTGGTACTTTTCTCATTTATATACTTTATTTCTCTCAATCATCCATGAAGACTGTAATAATCAATTTCATCTGTAAATGTTACATTTATGTGTAGATGTTCCTTATAATGTTTGGATTTTTTCTATATTTTTTCACCCAGATTCTATACTTATGGCCAATCATTAGAAAGATTCAAATTTCGATTAGTGTCTGATAACTAGCAGATGTTTAATACTCTGTATTTATTTCTCGATGATTATTTTGTTCTGAAGTGATTACAGTATCAGTTATCACAAAATTAATCATTTATTAAATTTTAAGCTTAGTATGCGAAAGATACGAAAATCCGCTCGTTTTCATGAGATGCTAATTTCATTTCACCTTTCTCGTCAATCATATTTATGAAATACAACTTGTCGGCTGAAAAAGGAAAATCAAATCGGTCGGTTGGTTTCTTTTTTGTTTGTTTGTCTTTGTGTTAGGATAAAAAAAGGAGTACAAAACATATCATCCGACTAGAAAACACTCTAATAGAAAGTCGCAAATCTAGCAGCCTACAATGTACTCATAATTGCGCGCAATACTGTTTGCACAAACTATGGTTGAAAACGAAACAAAGCTTACATTTTTTTATTTATCGAGGGTGTGACATTTATAACTTAAAAAGACGCTTTAATCTACATACATTCCTACGGAAAAGCCCCAAATGTGTCTTGGGTCTGGGGTTTTTAATTTATTCTTTCATCAACTTGTTTTCGACTTAACTAATCATGACCAACGATAAAGGAGTGCGGATGATTTTCGAGGTTGTTTATAAATAAACACGAGTTAAAGGTTTTATATTTTTTTGTTGACTCTTAGAAGATATTCTAATTTTAACAATGTAAGCGTGAATTTTCAACCAATCAATCGTAAATCAACGCCATTAAACTTTAACGTGCACACTACATAATCAACAAAGTTTGGATTTTTTGTTTGAAAAAAATTCTGTTTTATTTCCAAGTGAACATGTGACAGTACCAATCGAAACTGACTTACTCAACGAGTAAACTTAAAACTAATCAACAGGACCGACCAAGTTCAGTAGATACTACACATTTTTTAGTTTCTTCATTTAGGTATGTATATAAATTTTGTGTAAGTTGTTTTTTATTCACTTCATTTCTTTTTGTTTGTATATTGGCATCATTTTGTTTTTGTTACAAGTTCACTAGTCGCAGATCATGTCTGGCTTAATAATATGAATTTGTGTCGAATTCGGGAACCGGAGACTAAAAAAAAAAAAATTGTTTAAAAAAATATAAATAAAAAACGCAAAAAATGTATAAAAAAAATTCACGTAAGCTTTTTTAAACATAATTTAATAGGAACACATTGAAATTATCATTTTTTTTTTCAACAGAAGCTCAAATAACACAAGTTAACAATAACCCTGCGGAAGAAAAACAACACATACAATTTAATCATCTCAATAATTATAATAAAAGAAACCGACAAGAATGAAATGAGTTTTGTGAATTGTTCGAGAATGGTCCTACGGCATTGGCTAACGAATTTGGTACGTGGGTGTAGATTTGAACTACATATACATATACAATGTATGTACCTACTAAGGATTAAAGTGTCGTATGATGGATGTGGCGTGACTAAGTGCGTTGACAGCTTTATTTTATTTGCGTGTGACTTAGAAAAACTCACATTATAAAAATGAACTCAAACCAGTAAATGATAAACGCGTATTTATTTTTTAAGGGTAAGACTCCATTAGAAATTAAAAACGGAAATTTATCGAAAAAAGGTTCAATATAAAAACATCTTATATTTCGTATTGGAATGACGATGAATCGGTAGCTAAAATTTGTATTTTGAAACAAAGTAAAACGTCTGAACGAAATTTCTATGCCCAAGATCAGTAATATGTTTGAGAGTTCAGAAGGGAAAATTAATTATTTCATAAAAATAAAGATCTACAAAACTCTACCCGCAAACAGAGTGTTTGGAATCATAGTAAAACAATACGCAAATATACAAGAAATCATTGATCGTGTTTGAGGTTTGTGCAGCTTTTGTACGTATTCAACATACCTAGTTGATTTAAGGCGTGAGATGCTACTATTTGAATTATTATTCCATATAATTCGGATACAAAATTATGTCGTGCTATAAAATTTTGAGTGAAATTTTTAAACAAAATTTTTTCTAACTAATCCAAGCCTACATCTAGCTATGTATTTTTTACCAAGTTTCTTTTAGTCAATCCAAAAACCACGCGGTGTTCGCTGCAAAGGAATCATTACCATAAATCAAATCTGACTCGCCGATATCACTTCAATTTTCAAATTTTTATGCATTATTTTCAATTTATGACAATTTTTCTTTAAGGTATGGCAAGTTCATGTATACAATTTTTTTATCATTCTTTTTGGTATTCGCTGTCAGGTGAATCGAAGCAATCTATGAAATATGGTGGAATGTTTTACGCATTACTGGGGTGTAGAAAAGCTGGTGGTGATTATTTAGTTCAAATTGCTGTAGCGCTATTTTCAGCAGTAGTAGTGGTAGGCTGTGCACTGTCAAAGTCTGCGCTGGCTCCGATAATGCTGTTGCTGTCATCTTCTTCTTCTGGGTGTGGACTCTGTGGAGTTCAGAATAAGGTAATCACAATTTTGAAATACGAAAAAAAAAACTAAAGGAAGGCTTAAGCAAACATTTCTAAGATTACTTTTCAGATAACTTCTGTTCGCAAAATCATAGCAACCTGAATTGCTTGTTTTGGTTTGCTGGTAACAGTTGTTTTTACCGCGCCTACTACAATTTTTGCTATTTTTATTCTTTCAAATCTAAGGAAGGCAGTGAAACGAAATGTGATCAACTAGCTGATTTGGAAATCAATGTGATGGTGATTGGTCTACATATGTTTATGATGAATAAGAGTAATCTTTCGACAAAACCAAAGGAAAAACACAAAACTAAAATCACACTTTCAAACGAATCTCGAAGTGAGGAAAGACTTACAGTCGCCGCATGTCACAACAGAGAGAAAGGTACGTTACTCGGAAATCTCAATGGTTATCTTAAGAGTAGAGGCTTAAGTCGTAGATCTGTCTCGAATTCAAAAGTCTTGATTGAAGGATATATGTAGACTAGTAACCTAATAAAATTTGTACAAGTATTCCTAGGAAATAAAACCGAAAAAATTGAAAGCAAAACAATGCCAAATCAGAAACTGCGTGAAATTGTGTGGGTTATTTAAGCAGATTCTGATGAATTCTGATGATTGTGAGGATTGGATGAATCTGATGAAAGACGATTCTACATGGTTTAGAAAATCTACTCCGAATAGTTTATCATACCGATGTCCTACCCAATTGTTGTAAGCTAATCAGAGTTTCTAGCTAAAAATTTTGTTAAATTTGGGATAATTTATTTTATTTAGAAATTTTGAAGAGAATCTACTTCGTTGAGACAAAGTCACAATAGCAGAGCTTTGCTACGTACAACTTCTAGGGGAAGCACAAAAGACGCATCAACAAAATGGCAACAACGAGGCGACAAAAACCGAAAGCTATAGGAAAAGATACAACTCTTCCAGCGCTATTACTCTGAATTAAAGAATTTAATTCTGTGATGGGAAGTGAGATTTTTCTCGTCAACATCGATAGGCTCAGTACAGGAGAAATTCCCGTGAACCGGACTTTACCTGGGTCGGTGGTGTGAGTGCAACCGGATGGTCAATTTGCCGCAGATATTCCTTGTCATCGAAGATCTTCTTGTTGCCGCCACCCGGCTTGTGCTTAACATTCTCTAGCGAGCCAACCTTGCTTTCCGCTTTGATGTCCAGTTTTTGATTGACAATCTGAAACGATGAAACCACAATCAGCACGTTTTGAAATTTTAACAGGGAAATTGTGAGAGATTATCAAGTTTTTACAAATCGTTTTTCCACGAATTAGTAAATTTGGTTCACTATGGTTCACAGATTGATCAGATATTTATTTTGTTTTCCATACAGTAGAGTTTAGTACAGATTTATTCGTTATACATAATGCGCCTTCAAGAAAGGGGCGATGTGGTGGTGATCCCCAGTGAATGTGAAGCGAAGGGATGATGCAGGGTGCTGGTGAGATTAATTTAATAACGCATTATGAAGCACATGAGCTTTGATTCACAGTGATAATGAAGTCAAGATTTTAGAAAAACAATTGAGAACAGTCATTAATATCCTATCATTTTTAATTGTCCTATTGATATCTTGTTATGTTAATATCTAATAACGAAGTCGTCCAATAAATGACCCACAAATCTGAATTGAATGAATTTTAAGAGCTGCAAATATTTGAAAACAAATAATTGATAACAACAGTATTTCTTTACCATTCGTTTCATAAAGTAACAAATTTGCAAAAATTAATAAAAACCGTTCTAAATTTCTCAAAAAGCTTTATAACTTTACATAACTTTATATTGATGGAAATATTATTTCTAACTTCAAGATCACGTTAAATAAAAAAAAAGACTTTCAGTGATTAAAGACCAAATTGAATCTGAAAAATATGGAATATTGAAAAAGCCTTATTTTTCAGATTTTTGGCCTACACACAAAACTTTCGAGGCTCCACTTAGCAAAAATGAGCTGTTACTTTCCATTAGCAAAAAATTTTGTTTACTGTCGAGTTAGCACTTTCCCAAATTGTCGTGACTTTTGCTCAATTTGAGTAAAATTAACCAATTTACTACTAATTTTAGCATTTATAGTAGCATGGACTCAAACTTTTAGCCTGTGCCCAAACCGCGTTCTTTAAGTGCTCAAATTTTAGAAAGGCGACACAGGCGGGAACCTGTTAGATTATTCTTGTTTTCATTTTGCACCGCGCGCGGGTGAAACATTTTTGTTCTGCTCCTCAGTTTTTCGTCGTTTGGTTAGAATTTGGATTTGGTAAGTAGTACTGGTAGTACATACAATAGTGGTAGATGCAATTAAAAGGAAAAATAGAGAAAATTTAGAAAGCTTCCGATACCTTCAATTCATGCAGATCCTCAAATCGGCATCGACTAATCAGGTTTCCGAACTTTTCCAGGATCAACAGCATCTCGTGGGAGGGAATGCTGCAGAAGTAGCCATTCTTCCTCAAGCGGAACGGTTACCGGTTCGGTAACTAGTGTAAAAATAGCGGAATTCTAACGCTGCACATACCGGTACGCGATACCGAGAAAGGAGGAGAAATTGTGAAGCGCAAAACCGAACCCGGAAGCAGCAGTAGTGGTTCCGCCGGGTTGTGTGTGTTGTTGACCTGTTTGGTGGTCAGTGTTTTTACTATCAGGTAACCTATTATAGTTTTATTTTTATTCTTCTAAATATGAAATGCACTAAACTTAATTATTTCTGTTTTTCAGATTTCAGTGGTGAAGATAATAGAACGCGATGATGGAATACACTTTTGGAAACCCGCGGAGTGATGCGAACGATAATAAAAAAGAAGATAAAAAAAAATCAAATCTCACTTTTAAATTTTTTGAAAATGAAAACCCTTAATTTAATTTTGGATTTCACTCAAATTCGAGCAAACGTTAGAAAAATAAATTTTGCTAAAATTTTAGCAAATAAAGGTTTTTGTTTGCTTGAAAACAAGTAAACATTCAGTCAGGACACATTTTGTTATTTTGCTAAAATTTTAGTAAAAATAAATTGCTAAATTGATTGCTAAGATTTTAGCTGGTCAAATTTGAGCAAAATTTTGCTAATTTTCGGCCTCGGAAATTTTGTGTGTAGTCTAATTCACATTGAGATTTTTTTTACACGGAAAAAATATTTTTGTATTCTCAGTAAAGTTATTCACATAATAGATACAATTTGATGATTTGTTTTTGTTTTTTCTCGGATATAATGGGATTTCAAATTTGCAACATCATGCAACGGTAGCCCCTAGCTTAATATGAGGGTTCCAACTTGCATCGTTCAAACACTGTATTCGTTTCTTATTGAAAGTGTTATCGTTTTATTGATTTATTATCATGTTATACATAATGACATTTTGGAAATGTATCAGATTATTAAGGCTCTGACAGAAAAAAAAAAGTTCTGACAACTGCTGAAATATGGGAAAAAAGTACAAATTCTTTTGGTAAGATTATTTACCATTCGTTTCATTAAGTAACAAATAAGCAACAATCATGCGATTCACTTTAAAATCCTGCAAGAAAAGCTTGAATTTTATACAAATAAAAACTTTAAAGTGTTGATTTGTTCAGAAAAGTTGTGCAGATTCGTTCGTTTTTGGCAATTCCATTTTGGCACATGTGCAAAAATCGAATGGTTTTTTTTGGAACGACATTATCCTTTAGATTTTGCTATAAAAGGACTAATATTATTTAGACAAACACCATAAATACGTTATTACGAATTTTCGAAGGTGATGGAAAGTATCAGAGAAACATGAAGTATCAAAGAAAGAAAGAACATAAGCCGTAAATATCATGATTTTTTCGAAAAAGATACAACGGCTCACCGGCAGGACTTGAATCCGCCATCTCCACTTCAGTACAACGGCGAGTTAGCCAATTTCACCACGGTGAACGTGATGGAATCAACCGACACGAGCGTACATTTCGAGCTCCACCGATCAACTGCTGCTGCTTAATATCAAAATACCATGTATATCCATGTATATCTCTCTTGTTACTCTATCACCACCAGTGTTGTCAACTGTTTTTCGAAAAGGTCTGGAAGATTTTGAAAAAAATTCTGGAAATGTTTGGAAATGTCTGGATAGCTTTACTTTTCAAAGTGGTGACCTTTTTTTTTTTGGTCGCCAGTTCTGAATGTTGCAGATAGCCACGAATCGTTTGTTCCTGTTACTATCGTGTTTGTGTTTTGTTACGTGTTTTGTGTGACTCTCAATTTAACATATATCTTCGAACCTTTTGCCATTAATTACAGGTTTCAAACACTCCTGAATGTATAATTCATAATTTCATATCATTTCCTATAATATTATACCATGAAAATTTTGAATTTCCGTAGTTTCTTACAGGGACCGACAAAAAACACAAACACAGCACAGTACATATCGTGCAACACAAATCCTGGAGTGCTGACACATAAATTTTCGTGTGCGACACTTCGGTTTGGCACAGCACTTCAATTGTGTTGTGCTGCATCAAATCAACACGACACAGTTCCCAGTTGTGTCGTGTCGAGAACAACACAGTTGTGCTTAGCACGCAACACAGTGTGTTTTACGAGCAAGGCTATTTTAACCCGTCGGGCTTGATTGGACAGCATTTCTCCGTATTTTACATGGCGAAGTTCTTCACTCACATTGTGTCGAGAAAGAAGCTTGAAAGCAAACGAAAAAAATCCATCCAGTTCGCCTGCTGGCAGATTTGCAACAATTAAAATCACATCGTTTCGGGACCGGGACACGAACACATTGTGTCGACAACTGTGTCGGATTTTGTGTCGCATGCAGTACTGTGCTGTGTTGCGGCCGACACGCAACAAAAGAAGATCAACACAGACACAGCACAGTTTCGTTTCGGATGTGCCGTGTCATCAAATTGTGTTGCACTTACTGTGTTCGTGCTGTTTTCGGTCCCTGGTTTCTTAGAACATTTTATGTCCTGACCTAAAAGTCTGGAATTTTTCTGGAAGATATGTTAAATGTCTGGAAGTCTGGAAGCCTGAAAAAATGTCTGGCAGAAGTTCAAAAAGTCTGGAAGATCCAGACTAAATCCGGAAGGTTGACATCACTGATCACCACCCATCGACTCGGGATTTTAGCCGGGCGAGCACATGGTCGTTTGCTTCGGGTTTGCCGCAACTTACGGTCAGATGAAGATTTACGTTATTACGTTCTTAAATGGTGATAAAATACAACAACAAAACCAAAATAAAAAAAAAAATAAAGTACTAATAAATTTCAAAACATATGAACATTTCAGATAAATAAAAAACAAATACAAACAAAAGGCTCAAATGACAAAAAACAACTTAAAAATGATGGAGGATGACAAAATTAGAAAGTGTGATAAAACAAATATTTAACATTGTAAACTAAACAAGAAAAGTGCAAAATCCATCGAAAACATGATAAAAAATTTAAAAAACATGACTAAAAAGGGTCATAAATTGCCTAAAAATAATAGTTTTTTTGCAGAAATAAGTAAAAAAAAATAGAAAAAAACCGTTCGATTTTGGCAACACAATATGATCGAGCGTGTTGCCAAAATTGAACTGGTCTGTATTGGAAAGAATTTCCAGCTTCCTATGAAGCACCTTCAAGCAAACGCAAGGAATAAGTTCCTCAGTAGGTGGTATATTATCGCATAACCACTCCCAGTTGAATTCTCAACCCTCACGGTGTCCAGGAAACTAGATTTGCGAAGTTTTTATGCTAAAACTATGATAAGTGCAAAAGAAATTAAGAGTAAGCATTTATTTCTATTTGACTTGGGAAAGTCCGGTAAGACGGACACTTTCAAAATTTCGGAAATTACCATGTTTATTAGGTTTCTCGTTGACCACCTGGTGGGAAACCAGCGAATTTCGGTTGACGGGCTTGAGAAACAAAAATTTTGACCCCTTTTTGTCATTTATTTTTAAATATTTTCGAAGGGGCTTCTTTTTTGTTATACCTCGGGGTATATCGCTGAGTTGGCGGCTATCCATTGGGTACTTGAAGCGTAGCCAGTTGAACACAACTATGTATATTGTAACGGATAGTCTCAGCTCTTTTGAAGCGTTCGATAAGACCAGGAAAGCACTCACCGTATTTTATCGGGAAGATACAGGATATTCTGAGTACTTTAAAGGGCGAACACGAAATTATTGCCACACCGAAAATGTCATGCCAATTTTCTTATAATGTTTAAAATCAAACCAGAATATCAGGGTAGTTTTATACATACATATACTTAAAAAATAAGAAAAAAATTAGTCGATGGAGCCTTGAGTGCAAAATTGAACGCTATTTCGCTTGACGTCCTCCATCAAAGTCTTTACAGTGTCATCCGGTACCAGTTTCTCAGTTTTTTTTTTTCATTTTAATAACATTTCCTTCTCGTCTTTGACTGTCTTCTTCCTCTTCCGAAGTTCCCGCTTCATTATTGCCTAGTATTGCTCCACCGGGCCAAACTGGACAGTTTGGCAGGTTCATGTCCTTTGAAAGAAAATGGACAGAATTGGCCTCATACCACTCCAGGACACTTTTAGAATAGTGGCATGATGCCAAATCTGGTTAAAATAGCGGAGCTTTGTCGTGCTGCTGCAAGAACGGAAAAAGGCGCTTCCCGAGGCACTCAGATTTGTAGATCTCGCCAATTACTGTGCCTTTTGTCACGGAAGACTCACTCCTCAGTCCGCAAGAGCAGATGTCCTGCCAAACGAGATATTTAGAGGTGAACTTCGACATTTTCTTCTTCTTATATTTGTCATCCACATTGAGCTTGCTCTTTCCGGTGAAAAACTTCAATCCCGAAATTTGCTTAAAATCGGCTTTCATATACGTTTCGTCGTCCATCACACAGCAGCCATAATTTGTCTGCATCTTCTCGTAGAGCTTCCGTGCCCGAGTTTTAGCCGTCGATTGTTGCCGCTCATCGCGATTTGGGAAGTTCTCTACCTTGTATGTATGTAGTCCAGCTCTCTCCTTTGGATTCTGGACGTAGCTCTGCGGCATGCTAATCTTTTTAGACAAATCATGGCTTGAGACGTTGGGATTTGCTTAAATCATCCGCTTCACCTTTCCCTCCGTCTTTTTGTTCTCGTCGCGGTTTTCTTCCAGCTCCTTTGCCGTGGTTCAACGTCAACTGCTCCTGGAACCGCTTCAACACTCTGGAGACGGTTGAATGGTGAACGTTCAATATTTTTCCCAACTGCCGGGGTGACAGTCAGAAAATTCCAGGTGTTTGGAAAGAATTCGTTTTCTCGACTTGCGTTAGTTCACCTCCATTTTCGTTGAATCGAAAAACAAGACTTTGAGTTTGACAGCATGTAAACAATACACATCAATGAGAAAGTGTGCAAAATTTGGTTGATTTTTACCCAATGGTAAAAAAGTTATGCCCTGTTGAATGTGTCGCAATAATTTCGTGTTCGTCCTTTATCAAGACGTTGTTTTGCCTTCACCTTTGTTCGAGTCCCCTCCCATTGCTTTATAATGGGTAATGAAAAGGGTAAGATTCTCTGGCAAAGGTGGAGGCGACGGATGGCGACACGTATCTGCGTGAGATCTGCGTTGAGATGCGTCTTCAGCGAGTTTTTTTTTTTTTTTGGTTAGGAGAAATTCCCTTGTCAACTGGCAGTTCAAATGGAACGAGTATGAGTTGGGTCGATGATCCAAAAGGTAAGCCTTAAACCCTGGTTTAATAGGTTGGACCTGAGTCGGGATTTTATTCGTATATTTTCCCGTCTCATGTCCTAGAGCGCTGATGTGGTCTAGAGGATAGGCTGGCGCAAGTCTGGTAACCCAGGCGTACTGGGTTCGATTCCCGGTATCGGCAATAAAACTTTTGGGTTGGAATCCCATAAGTTGCTCACAGGTAAGATGAGTTTAATTGTATAAAATAACTAAATGTACTAAATATACCAGAGGGAATGCATCTGGGGATAATCTGAAGAGACTATTGCAAGCGGAGTGGATTGCCAACCATTGTAGGTCTCTGAAGGTTGGTTTCCTTCCCTCGACGAACTATCGGCCGTGGAAGCCCTAGAGGCAATTCGAAGGCCAAGCCTCACAGAAATTGGCTGGACCTTGCTACCGATGGGGTATCCATAAATACATTCATACATACATATTTTCCCGTCTCATGTCCTATCATAATTCCTTAGACGGGGTACTCTATCGTTTTCTTATTTTTGGCAGCAATTTGTGTTCCTACGGCCAGGGTTATCATGACATTGAGCCTATTGCTTGGTCGTGTAAGGTCGTCTTGTCGTCAGATCAAATTTATTAGACTCCCTTTGGGTCCGAAATTTACCTCTTCCTTAAAGCTATCGATCTACATCTATTTATTTTTTGTTTTCATACTTCCCATTCTTATTATTGTTCTCTCTCCTCAAAAAGTATTAAGACCATGGTAGAAAAACTTAAAACTTAGCCGTTTCAAAAAAAGATTTCTATTTTAACTTGACACGAAACATTGGTCAAATGTTGTATGGTAACATATTTGGGCAAATGGAATGAAGTATGAATTTTCAAATTGCAAAACACGGTATGTGAGAAGGTGACATAATCTTATGATGGATCAGGCATCCATCTACGGTGATTGTGTTGGGCGAGTGACTTCCTATGTACAGGTGGTTGTTCGCTTGATCAACAATAGCGGAAAGCTTGTAGTTACTTAGAGGCAGCTCGTTTGTTTGCGGAAAAGCATAGCGGTGCGACCATTGTTGAAACAGCACGTGAGCTTCCGACTCCACGGTATTTCAAAGACACTAAATAAAGGCAAACTGAACAGCATACATATATTATACCAAAGCAAATACAACTACAACATCAACACTTTGGGTTTTGGGTTCAACTAAATGTTTTGCAGCTAACGTTGTGATCAAGGGGTAATTTATGGCGATTTCTGCTCAGTTCAAAAAGTACCTCAATTTTCACTAAGATTTACTTAAATTGCAGCAAAAGTTACTTACGACTCTGCGTTTAGGCTCAACAATGACGGCACTTCCAGGCTTACGAAAATATTCAAGACAGGCGGTATGATAAGTATAACGACAATAATATAATATGTGGATTAAGTTAATTTATTAAATGAATGGATGAAAAGGTAAATACGACAGGATGATGATGTTGAATGATTTGGTACAATCAGTTCAGCTTTAGGAGGAAGAAAATCACCCACGCAAATGCAGAAAAAAAATTGCTTGTCAACTGAACTGCAACAAGGAGAGGTATTTCGGTACCTACTTAAACTTCTCAGACAAATGATGACACGGCTCAACTCTTCATGGTCGCAACCTAACCGCAGTTCTGGAGCTAATGGACGAAAATGTAGGCAATATTTCTGGGTACTTTTTTCTACTTTGTTTAGTTCGGGGTGCGTATATACCAGGAGGTATCGTCAACTTATTGGCCCAGAACCGGAACGCACCATTTGTCGTCACCACAACAACGAACATCCTATTTTATGGGTGACATCATCGTAAATATTCCGAAATAAGTACGAGAGTCTTGCGTTCGTTGCTTGATTGACGATACTTTATGAGGCGAACCAAATTCAAGAATAACTGCTTTCCGCCAAGAGCTCGACCAAGCCAGTGAAGGTGGCTATCTAATATGCTAATTCTGGTGTACCAACTGTTTCGAGTGATTTGAGACCAATTCGTTCCAAAATCTCTGAAAGTATGCAGGGCGCACTATGTAGGAATGTCTGGTCGATTAGTACAATGTTTAAGTGATGAGTGTGGGATGAATTTTGGTGGTTCTGTTTGTTCTGATAGGCAATGAAAATAACGCATGCAGTGGATGAGCTTAAATAGCGACTCTGGCAAATACGATATCTGCACATGCTGCTATCCGAAACATAGAACCTACTTCAATTAATTTCAGCTTCTACAGAGTGAGTTATTCTTGGTCTGCGTTGCTCCATCGAAAAAAGCGGAACAACGTCGAAACTCAGTACAACTCACCCTAGTTCATGCCGTGTGTTCGACGCAATTAACATGTAGTGCTAAATTGTTGAGGTATTCATAATGTATTCATCATGTTGATAGAAATTTCATTAACTTTAAGAAAAGTAGTAGAAATATTGAAGGAAACATAAATTTATGTTTCCGTAGTACGAGATAATCTTCAGGACATTAGAATTCAGGACATTTTTCGTAATATTTCATTCCAATTCGGTCGCAACGGCCGATTAGGTTTTGATGAAGATTTTCAGGAAACTAAACAACAATGGAAATCAGACATTAAATAACTGGAAAGAAGTTAGATTCGATAGATGACTACTGGTGGTGCATACATTCAGGGGTAAAACCAACCTAACACTTTTTCGATAATTTTAGTAACGAGAAAAGTGGAAGTCACAATCTTCTGCAATCTAAAGAAACATCAACGATTGAAATTATTTACTACGGTTGAAGGAACTTCTGAACAGTGATTTGATTATCTATTGATTATCCTATTTACCTCTTAATGGTATTGTTCAGAGCTAAAAAATATATGGAATATTTCTAAGCTGCGTTTTCCAAAATTATGAAACTCCTATATTTTGAAACAGAAATCCTTCGATAAATAAAAAAGGCATATTATCGTATACTTCAGTAGGTATTAAAATAATTCAAAATATTTAAAAACATGACTCGAAATATTCTGCTCGATCCTTCTTGAAATAGTAAATTGTTATTTTCAAAGTATTTCGTCTTACGACATAACTTGATGAACATAATTCATAAAATTGACTCGGTCCATGGCAACCGTAAGTTGATAACATCTATATCAGAACTATCAGTCCGAAATCTGAGTATTGAACTGCTTTTCTGAATTTTGAATCAAAATTTGGAACCTGAATTCTGAATCTGAATTCCATTTCAAAATATTAATCTGAATTATTCTGAATTCATAATCTGATTCCAGAATCAGAATAAAAATAATTCGAAAACTAAATTTAAAATTTAAATTAAGAATCTAATTTCAGAATCTCGACTCGGAAACTAAATATGAAATTTTAATTCGAAATCTGATTTCAAAATCAAAATTCGAAATCCGAATTTAGAATCTTAACTCTATGAAAGTCAGTCCTGACAATTTTATTAAATGAGGTGGAATTCTGAAAGTCTAAATTACGAAAACTTCAATCCTGAAAATCTGATTTCTGATTCTCTGAATCTAAAGAATCTGAATTTTCAATTATTGTTCGAAGAATCAGATATTTGCATCTTATTTCTGAATCTGATTTCTGGATTTGATTTCTATAGAATTTGAATTTTGAATTTGAGTTTGAATTCTGAATTAGAATTTTGAATGTGAGTTCTGAATCTGATTTCGTAAATTTTAATTCCTCCATTTCAGTGAAAACGTATTCATGAAGGAAATTTATTAGAATTGAAAATTAGTAAATATGGATAGAGTAGTTAGAAGAAGTATTTTTTATAGGTGTTGAAAAGAGCCAAAAGAGCATTAAAAAACTTATTAACGTACTCCAACTTTACCCCACAACATCTCATAATCTAGGAGAAGTTGGACCGGGATAGCCCTGCCTTCACCTATACATTCTTTGATACGGTTGGTTATAATGATTCCCTGATGAACTAATAGAGATTGTTACGACACGCTGTATTTCGCTTGACAACTCGAAACAAAAATGGAAAAACAAACAAAACTGAAACAGCAAATGAAATAAATCTCCGTTCCCGATGTCTCGTTTCGAAAGCCAATCGGTTCGAGGATTATAAATTCCGTCGATTGTTCTCAATCGTGTTAACTTTTAGTGATATAATCTATGCCTCTGCTACCCTGCATTTCGAAAACTTTTTTTTTCTTTCTTCTAATCATTCAAACATTCACACTTCAGAAAAGAGGATACGGGAAAACAGTGCCAAGAAGGCGAAGAAGAAAACCACCTCAATAAACAAGGTTCCACCTGTTTTCCTCCTGGCCGAGCAGAACGAAAGACCGATATTGGGTTCGCCTTGTCATTACCTTGATATCTCCGCCCCCCGGGGTGTAGCCGAGATTGTCCTTCGAGCCCACCTTCGAATGGGCCCGATCCTTGAAGTCAGTTTTGAGCGTTTCGATCTTTTTGTCACCGCCGCCAGGCTTGTGATTGGCATTCTCCAGGGAACCAATCTTGGATCGGGCGTTCCACTGCAGTTTATTGGAGATGATCTGGACCGGAGCATGTGAAATGGAAACGCATGATTAGTAACAACCCGATTGAAAGAGCAAAAGAATCTAATATAATGATAATGTAAGTTATAGGGTGTCCCATTATTTTTAGGCACGATTTAAAATGAACAGTATAAATACATTTTAGGAGCAAATCCAAATTTTTTCACTTCCATATTGTCTATAGGGTAGCGGACCTATTTTGGACCGCTTTGGGAAGTGCGGCTATGCTATTTTCTGAAATAAAAATGTACATACTACAATTTTCGACTGCTTTATCTGTTCATTCTGAAAATCAAGGCTTTTTCTATCGAAACATATCGTTGTTTGTTGCAATGTTAAAAGATTTAAACCTCGTTTCTCGACCATCGACCATTCGACCATCCTCTGGTCCTTTTTTTGACCACCCTCAAACTAAATAAGTTTGTTTTCTAAATTTTGCTATATTATAGACAGTGATTAATCTTTTCTTTCCTAAAGTTGTAGACAAGTTTTGATTGTTCACGTTAATTCATTCTTGAACTAACTTTCTTAAATTTTTCTCCAGCCTCCTTTTCGGTACACTTGTTTGTTGAATATTTCCTACTACAACCATTTGTTTTTTCTACAACTTCTTATGCTTTAAAACAGTAATTTTAAATATAAAAATGGAGGCGTTTTCTTTGTAACACCATCACATATAAACGGTCGGTCGGAATTAAGTAAAATTTGGTATCCGAGGGTTTTTGGAGTCAAAGATAATTTTTATAATAGTTTCAAGAATCTCACTTTTTATGAAAGGGGGGTTCCCATACAAAATTATCTCTTCTTCACATTCTTATATATAAAAATGGAGGCGTTTTCTTTGTAACACCATCGCGTATGAATGGTTGGTCGGAATAAAGTGAAATTTGGTATCCGAGGGTTTTTCGGGTCAGAGATGGTTTGTATAATAGTTTCAAGAATCTCACTTTTTATGGAAGGTGGTCCCAATACAAATTCAACTTTAAATGGGACACAAGCCATACAATTTTGTTACAATTTCCATAAAAATCGATTCGCAAGCACGATGAAGTTAAGGACGTGTAGATGAAATTTAACATTTATTACAATTTATACATAAGAAGGTAAAACGAAGTTTACCGGGTCAGCTAGTTTTCGATAAGAATAGAGTGAAAACAGAAAAACTCCCCCGTTTTACAGTGTATTAAATGTTTTGAAAATTCCGACAGCACACTGCAATTTCGACGAAATTTGTTCTTTGTATCTTTAGGATCAATTTTTGGAACGCTAATCTCCTTCAGGCGACCCAATGACCCAATGACTTTATTAAGTCTGACACCATCAACTCCGCGAAACAACTTTTATTCTACGAAAAAAATTATTGTTCTTCAACAGTTTTTTTCCAAGATTGCATAACCACAGGGGTTGATATACTAAATTTTTAGTACTTTTTCGCTTGTAGTTTTTACATATTTCAACAAGTTTTCCTAAGATTTTAATCACGTTAAGACTATCTCATAGCTATATTTGAATATATTATTTGCTGAAATTGAGATATTTCAACTGTTACAAATATTAAACACAGTTACATATTTGCCGATTTATAGTCGTTTTTTCCCAACCTCTCCTTTAGAGGGGGTTTATATTTCGTCTTTTTAATGTTTTTTAATGTTCTTAAGCTTCTGTAAGCTGTACTTTTCAACAACTGCTGATCAAACAGTTACCATTAATGAAGATTGTAAGATTAACGTGGTTTGAAGAGGTTAAAACTTACGTTTTCTTTCGGCGACCTAAACAGCAGCAACCGATTTCTGCTGTGAGCAAAACCTTCTTCTTCTTCTTCTTCTTTCTGGTTTCAGCAGGGGTCTGCTGATGTATTATGGACCGGTATCTCTGACCATATGTCCAGTATATCGTTTAAAGTCATTTGACTGTCGGTTCATGTTAACGATGTGGGCTTGGTTTATCAGTTTTGTTTTTCATAGTATCCGTTTTTTAAAGGTCTAAAGGCTTCCTTCCAAACTAGACCGATATGGTAGTGGCGACGAACTTGGTGTCCAGTCCTCACAGCCATCTTTGTTTGGTTTAATTAGATATGGATTTTGGCAGTTTTTTTGAAACTTACTGTTTCTTTCAGTTGGTCAATATTTTTTTTGCTTTAAATAGTATGTCAATAATATTTCCATATTTTCCATCGAATGTGTAGTTACTTCTAACTCTATTAAATCGGGGGCAAAATAATATCAGATGTTCTGCATTATCTGGCTTATCACAGATATTACAATTTCCTTCATCTTCGATTTTCATAATGTGTAACCAGTACTTCGAATAATCATGTCCAGTAGAGTGCCCCAAATGACCCGACATTTGAAAAAGTTAAACGCTGCAGGCTTAAATTGATCCCAGGCCTAGCACAAGGTCTCATGCCAAATTTGGGCCAGATCGGATCACGGGAAGGGGTCGCTCAACGAGCCTAAAGTTTGTATGGGATTTTGAGACATTTTGTTCGGGAGAAACATGAAAATCCAGTTTTTAATGAATAACTTTGGTCCCCTTCGGCCGATTTATTTTGAAAATGGTTTTTCTCAAAGCCTAACCTTTGACAAATATTTCATTCCAAAACTGCATTTCAATTCGAGTTAAGATAAAAAAGTTATTAGACTTAAAAAATAGGGTAAATTTTTTCAGGGTGATATTCATCACTATTAATGAGCGACAGTGCTTCGAACATTTTGACGCAGCATTAACAGTTATGAATATCACCCTGAAAAAAAGTTACCCCATTTTTGAAGTCTAATAACTTTTTTGTCATAGATCGAATTGAAATGCATTCTTGGAATGAAATATTTGTCATAGTTTAGGCTTTGAGAAAAACCGTTTTCAAAAGAAATCGACCGGAGGCGATCAAAGTTATTCATTAAAAACTGGATTTTCATGCTTCTCCCGAACAAAATGTCTCAAAATCCCATACAAACTTTAGGCTCGTTGAGCGACCCCTTCCCGTGATCCGATCTGGTCCAAATTTGGCATGAGACCTTGTACTAGGCCTAGGATCAATTTGAGCCTGTAGCGCATAAAATTTTATAAGCTTGAAATTTCTCATACAAATTTGGGGCAGTCTAATGTCCAGCCATAATTCGGTTAAGCATCTTTATTTCAGCTCCATCGAGTGGTATATTCTTAAACCACGGTTCGGTATTGAATTCGTCTTGTACTTGGAAAAACTTTTTTCCCTTGTTTTCCAAGAGTGCATAGTCAGTGTACCATTTTTTTGTTACTTCCTCCTTAGCGTTTTTAAATAGATTAAAAGCATCTTTGAGAAGTATTGGGTTATCTATACCTTGTTCAGTGTTAGCTCCTCTGTTTGCTAGTACATCTGCAACTTCATTACCACTGAGGCCGACATGGCTTGGGATCCATTGTAGAGCTATATTGTACTTTGAACATCTGTTCAAAATGTCTTGAGCAATTCCGCATCGAAATTGATTTGTTTGACTGCTTTGTAATATCATACAAGAGGATTTGGAGTCTGTATAAATAACAGCATTTGGGATTTTGTTTTCTTCGACTATTTTTGTAGCTTTATCAATGGCAAGGTGTTCAGCGGTCATAATGGAAGTTTCATTATTCAATTTAATGGCTATTTTTGTATTTGAGAGCTGTACATATATACCGATCTCACATTTGTCACCCTGTTTGAATGCATCCGCCCTAATCCTTGTATAAAAATCAAACAAAACCCCAAGATAGAATGTTAATTGACTATTTTGGTCATGTTTGTTCTCATTTTACAATTTATAGCAGACATAAGAAGAAAATTCTATAACTTTGTCTCAACGCTAATAACACTGCATACTTAAAGGCGCTATTTTTTATAATTTAGAGAAAATTAATTATTTTTCCTCTTTTCTGCAGACAATTGTTTGATAAATATTAGTTTTTGGATAAATATTAGTAATTTCGTAATCAGCAATCATAACGATCAATTCAGAAGAAGAATATGCCGTTCGGAAGGGGGATCAATTATACCCAACTCAAGGGGATCAATTGTACCCATAATCAACATTTTAGAAAACTTTTTCTGAAAAAAGTTGAGAGTTTTTCATTGCTTTGAAAATATGGCATTATGAAGTTCATTTTACGCTCGAACGATTGATACATTGTAACAAATATTTTTTTCATAATTTTCCCATGTAAGGAAAGTTTTAAAGTGATGAAAAAAGATCTTCAAGTTACATTTTGTGAAATTTTTCAAACAAAGTTCAATTACTCAAACAATTATTTTGTTAAAATTTTTAAACTACAAGCATTGTTATTTTGCTCATTTTGGCACATTTTTCTAGAACATTTGATCTTTGTAAGACATTCCAGTTTCGAGATATAGCTAAGGAATCAAGTATCCCCAGGGATCAAGTATCCTCATTCTCCCCTATATATGGGTGATCTATTCCGGTATTTACTGTTCATAGTAAACAAAGCAGTTTGTTTCATGACTTGAGTACTATTTTTGTCTTTAACTAATTTTTCTGGTCCAATGTCGGTTGATATCGTTACGTATTCATCTGTATGGAAATTTCTGAGCAGGGGACTTATTTTATCAAATATGTGTCGGTATTCCAAATATTTTTTCTCCATATATGTTCCATTCTCCATATATGAGCTGTTTTTCGTTCCAGTTTTTGGTGGAGGTCTCAAGTAGTTGACTATAAACTGTGTTTCGAAAAGCAACATTTTTAGCTATTTCTTTTTTGGCAAGGTATTCGCTTCTTATTTTCCATGGCTCTTCTGCTGATATAGCAAGCAAAGTATTAATTGGTGTAGTCCTGCTACAACCAGTTACTTTTCTTAGAGCTTTATTCAGAACTACCTGGAGCTGTTGTTGGTAAGTGTTTGCTGTGTTGTTCAAAGTTGAAACACAGTACTCTAGTCCATTTCTTAGTAGAGCTTTGAAAACTAACAATAAACTTTGTGGGTGTGAATTCTTATTAAAGCCCGTGATGATCTTCAACATGTTTAGTCTTTCTATGGTTTTCATGCTAATCATTCTCGCGTGGGATCGAAAACTTAACGAACGGTCAATATTTACTCCGAGATATTTGTAAGTATTGACGTTCTCAACCGTCGTATTTTTGATTAAGACTTTTACTGCCGTGTTTCTAGGGTGAAACACCATTGTTTTGGTCTTGGAAGGGTTGATTTTTAAGTTGAGTCGTTCTGAAAATTCCACAAATCGGTTTATGTAGTTTTGAGCTAAGCTTTCCAGTCCTTTGAAATCTTCATGTTTAACTAATGCGCAGAAATCATCGGCATATTGTATAAGTACGACTCCATCTTGTTCAATTTCGTGCATTTTTGCCGAGTAGATGTTGAAGAGCGTGGGTGACAAGACGTCCCCTTGTGGTAACCCATTACAAATTCTTCGTGTTATTTTTTCACCACAAGTATCTAAGATCAATTTTCTATTGGTTAAAAAGCTCTCAATCCATGTAATGATTTCTCCTGGAAAGCGTTGTTCTATCAGAATTTCTTGCAATTTACTTGATTCTACAGTATTGAATGCGTTGGATAGATCAATGAAAATAGCCAATGTTTCGTATTTTTCTCGTTTGTTTTTCTTGATTTCGTTGATTAGATATCCAACACATGTAGCTGTGGAGGAGTTTGTACGAAAACCATAGGAAGTAGAAGGGATGCATTTTGTCTGGTCTATGTGTTCCTTTATTTTTTCCAGAACGGCTGAATTTGTCATTTTGGTAATCGTTGGTATAAGAGAGATGGGCCTTTTCCCTTCTACTGTACTTTGATCTTTCCCGGCCTTGGGTATAGCAACTACTTTTATTTCCTTTAATTGTTCTCTTAGATGACCTGATATAAACATGGTGTCGATTTCATTAATAAATGCATTTTTAACGGAGGGACGTATTGCTCTCAACATTTCATAAGAAATTTTGTCATCCGAAGGTGCAGATCTTGCTTTTTTCTTGGAAAGAATTCGATCCCATTTTGCAGCATCCATAATGTTATAATTGCATGTTGGTCCACAACTTATGGTCTCGTCTATATCTACTTCAGCTTTCCCAAAATGCATATCGAAAAACCTTTCCGCTAATTCTACATTGTCTTGTATTGGGTTATTTTCTTTACGTTTAATTGCTTTTCCAGTAAGACGTCCAATCCTTTTCCATAACTCTGCCGAACTAATCTGGGGGTCTATACTTGCAGCGAAATCTTCTAAAGCCTTGTTTTGCGATTCCCTTTTGCTGTATGATCTTTTTTTGTTAATGTATTTCAATGTTTGCTGCTCAATACCTGCCATTACTATATCTATTACTAGATGACCGCTTCCTCCAATACTATAGTCAGCGACTTCCCAATTCATTTCTCCGAATAAATTTGCTGAACAGAGTGTCAAATCAATTGCAGAAGGACTTCTATTCGGTTCAATAGGTACAAACGTGTTATTGCCATTGTTGAGTATCAAATATTCAGAATCGTTGATTATTTCTAGTAGACCATCTCCTTTTCGATCAGACGAAACGTTTCCCCACATAACATGATGACTATTAAAGTCACCACAGATGACGACCTTTTTAAACTTATTCATAAAGTCAAAAATTTGTTGTAGAATATTCTTGAATTCAATTATTGGTATTGAAGGAGTAACATAAATCGATGCTAAAGCCATATCAAGGGACGAGATATGGATTATGGTACACTGAATGTTATCGGAAGTAATATTAATATCTGGTAAAGTATAGTTGTATTTATTGTTCAGAAATATTGCTGTTCCTCCATATCCATCGTGTTGTGAAGTGAGCACATTATGAAACGAAGGTATTTTGTATGTTCTTTGATCAATATCTGTTTTTGTCCATGTGTCCATGAGCATTAGAATGCCATAGCCACCCTGGTAAGCAACTCCCTCTAGTTCTTTTTTATTTCTACTTAAACTTTGAATGTTGTACTGTAGTAATTTCATAATAATAATGTAGATTTTACTTACAATGACTGGTTGTTACATTTGATTACCTTATCTGACCTCTGGCTAATATCTTGTAATGACGCTGCTTTCGCCAAAACCTGTAGACCTTGATTCCTTTGTAGATGATATAGCATACTGGATTCTTCACTTGTTCTTACAGCTTGTTCTGTGTTTTTCTTTTTGGCTCCCGTTTCCATTGTTCTGTAGCTAGAACTCGCCCGGAGTTCCGTTCTCCATTTCTCTGTCTCTCCTACTTTGTATTTGTTAAATAGTGCAATCCCATCTGCTGTGGATTCTTCGTTCCTCCGTTTTCTTGGTTGGTAGATGCTCACGTTGCTCGCAATATTTGATTCAAGCCGCTCCTGCCTTGGCTCCTTTGATTTTTGACGCAGGCCTCTTCTACTGTATTTTCCAGCTGTCATCGTAGCGAAAGATTCGGCCGGAGTTGGGTCAGCCGCACTTTCCATCAACGCTTGATACGGGTTTTGCGTCACTATAGGAAACCTTTCAATTGCCTCCGCAAAACTCAGGTTACTGCGAGCCATAATTGTTCGGATGTTGTTCTGTCGTCTACGCTCAGGGCAATCCTCGTCGGTTGTGGCATGTCCACTTCTACAATACAGACATTTAGGATTTACATTACATCTCGCAAACTCTAATTCTGAGTCGTGTATTTTCGTGCACTTTTCACAGCGTTGTTTGCTTCTGCAGTTTTGTGTTGCGTGATTATAACGCAGACAATTCAGACAAAGTACCGGCTTACTATAAAACGGTCGGATGTAGACCGAACAGCAATAAATTTTTGCCATCCGTGGTAGAACATTAGTGCGAAAAGTCACACTAACTCGTTGCGTTGGCTGAGGTTCCTTATTGATAAAACGATTCAATCTTCTGGCACTAAGAACGGGAACACCACACTCTAATCCATCGACGATTTCCTCCATGGTTATCTCCAAAGGTATTCCTGACAAAACTCCATCGACAGTAATGAAGTTTTTCGGAATAAACGCCCGATAGTTGTTTTTCTGCAGCTCTGCATCCGTGGTCATAAAATTTGCCAACTCAAACTTTGTCAAAAATACTATCACCCTATTTCGACCTGCTTGTTTAATGTCCGTTACATACCCCTTGTAGCAGCATTTTTGTAAAAAAGCCGCGAGGGAAAGTTTATTCATTTTCAATTCACCACCATCACTATTTTTTTTTATTAGTTCCACTAGCACACGATAGGGACCTTGATCGTTGTATTCATATTTGTAGCTGATTTTCGGTTTCTCCAGCTGATCGCTTTCCTTATTTTCTTCACTAGACGCCATATTGCTAGCCATATTTGATCCACGTTCTCTTCCCGCTATCGAAAAACTTGAAACTCCATCCGCCATTTTATTTTCTTTCTTCTTCATCAACGACCGCCATGTTTTTGCTTTCGGCTTGCAAAGCGTCTTTTGACGTAGAATTACGTCTTACGGCAACACTATAGGGGGGCAAATTGAAATTCGCGAACCGATCTCGCGTCACGAAAAACGCCTCTTTCAAAGACATCTCTCTTAAAAGACATACCAAGCCTGCTCAACGTTGATTGGCTATTCGAAAATGGAAAAAAAAATTAGACGCCCCGCCCCTTCATGAGTTTTGTTATTTCCAGCATACGAAAGGTATAAAACAAGGGGTCAACTGATGGTTTGGTTCATTGTATCAGAGAAATTGAAACTAGTGACACGGGCAGTAGCAGAGCTGACCAACAGCGGCGGAAGCAAGTTGTGTTGTGACAGCTCAGAACCTCACTAACCCACCTCACTAACCCATCACACACACACACACACACACACACACACACACACACACACACACACACACACACACACACACACACACACACACACACACACACACACACACACACACACACACACACACACACACACACACACACACACACACACACACACACACACACACACACACACACACACACACACACACACACACACACACACACACACACACACACACACACACACACACACACACACACACACACACACACACACACACACACACACACACACACACACACACACACACACACACACACACACACACACACACACACACACACACACACACACACACACACACACACACACACACACACACACACACACACACACACACACACACACACACACACACACACACACACACACACACACACACACACACACACACACACACACACACACACA
The DNA here is from genome assembly GCF_029784155.1 of Uranotaenia lowii. Taxonomy (NCBI): domain Eukaryota; kingdom Metazoa; phylum Arthropoda; class Insecta; order Diptera; family Culicidae; genus Uranotaenia; species Uranotaenia lowii. Next base: position 118,167,599 of record NC_073691.1, on the reverse strand, counting down.
CACACACACACACACACACACACACACACACACACACACACACACACACACACACACACACACACACACACACACACACACACACACACACACACACACACACACACACACACACACACACACACACACACACACACACACACACACACACACACACACACACACACACATACACCACACACATACATACACCACACACACACACACACACACACAGAGCCGCAACCCCCTTACCACCTTCACCCACCACACTCCCCATCCCCACCCTTCGCTTAACACCCACCATCGCACACCACCCGCACGTAACACACCACCCACCCATCAAATACCACCACCACCCACCCATCACACATCACCCACCCATCACACACCACCCACCCATCACACACCACCCACCCATCACACACCACCCACCCATCACACACCACCCACCCATCACACACCACCCACCCATCACACACCACCCACCCATCACACACCACCCACCCATCACTCACCACCCACCCATCACTCACCACCCACCCATCACTCACCACCCACCCATCACTCACCACCCACCCATCACTCACCACCCACCCATCACTCACCACCCACCCATCACTCACCACCCACCCATCACACACCACCCACCCATCACGCACCACCAACACAACGCACTCGTCATCCAAAAAAAGAAAAGTCAAGCGCAACTCTCTTTAAGATTTTGGCCCTGAAAAGGGCCTTTTTTTGTTATTTGTAGATATGAAAACATGGTCAATCTAACGCTTCCTCGGGAATCTCATGTTTAAGCAACAGTTTAAGCTAGTGATTGCTATGTGATCTTAAGGGAAATGAAAACATGATACTGATTCCAATCCAACGAGACGCATGAGACTAAAAACAGTTTGAGAGCTTTTGCCCTGAGTCAAGCGTTTAGATCAAAGCAGTCATTGTAGGCTTTTCTCGCAAGCGTTTGATACAAAGCTCATGTGTTTATCACATTATTTGCATAACTGCCGGGCGCATAATTTCGACGACATCGGCCTTGTTTCTGCTTACACTTATATTTAATTCGCCTTTTGTTATGCAGTTGAAAAAGCTGCATACTATCTTTATGGGTCGATTTAGACCATTAATAGTTATTAAAACGACAATTTATGGAAGAATGATTTTTTTCGAAGTTAAGTTCCTTTAAAAAATTCGACATACTTTATTCTAGAATGCTTATTTGAAACGAAAAACACATTGACTCGGGATAGGCTGTAGTAATTCTACGTGAACTTCTCGGTCGTTTCATATATACAACCACTGTAACTTTTTCGCAACTGAATTAGCACAACTCCTTTTCTTTTTCTTTTCTGGCTTCACTATCTATCACTGTCCACAGATTCTCGTAATCCAAAAAAACAGTTCAATCCACCACTATAATACTCAAATTTAACTATCCAAACTCCCGATGAAAATTTCACACGTCCGTTCTGCGTCACTGCACGTTCGCGAAAAAAAAAAATGGTGAGCAGAACCAAAACATTGTTTGTTTTGGTTCCTCTTACTATGTTCAATTCGCAATCGAGAACAATAGATCAATGATTGCTGATGGTAGGTGATGATGATAAACGCGGTACAAATGTTTACATCATCACACGGTTAGGCGGGAATACTCGAATTGGGTTTGTGGTAACACAACAGTGTTGCCAGATATTCTGGGTAAGAATATCAAAGTACTCATTGAGAAGTTAGTACTTTCTCGGTAATATTTCATCTCCCTTTTTTCTTTGGTTTTTCTAAACGCAATCGCAATCGTTAGGGAATATAAGAAGTGGAAAGTGACAATTAGCTATCGCTAATCAATATAGTTGTATTCTACTGACCTAACAGACGAAACATGAATAATGATAACTCTATTCCACCACTTAAACCAGCGTTTTCAACAGAAGAAAAATGCACAAAAAGTAAGTTAAAACATTGATTGGCTTGGTTTCATGCCGATTGAAGTGAACCTCGCCTAAAGGCGTGTCTGGGAGTTGATTAAATAAATTGTATATGTATGTATTGTATGCATTTCTACCACTCAGTTAGCAAGGCACAGCCGGTAGCAGCGAGCAACTATTGCTTTGTAACTTGATCAAGATTCATGAACTGGATGAGTTCAAAATGACTTTGAATGGACTGTTACAAAGGATAAGAAATGTAAACAGAGGCCCTTACACATCTAAAAGAGATAGGATAAAATTGTCTCCATCGAAAGAACATATCAAACCCATCGAGCGTCTAAAGCGGGTCATAGACTACTCAAATGGCCTGTACAAATTCGATGATTCCACGACGATTTTTTGATTTATGCTCGCCCACACACTATACAAACATTTTTCACGCGAACACAAACGATTGCTGGCGAAAACAGCAACAGCAACAAAAAAAACCATCTCCACCCCGGCTGGGAGGATGGTTTGTACAAAATATTTCGATCCCGACAGATTTTACTCCAACCGTTTGGGCTTTCATTCAAGCAGTGCCATACACTATGCAAATCGTGTTTACAGCGACAAAATTTCATCGAATTTCATCGCATTTGTACAAATGTTTTGTAGTCTGTGGCCCGCTTAACTCAAGCCATTACAACGCGTAGAGCTCAGCTGGGTGGGAAGATGGACCCGTCCTTTCCTCAAGAATCGCTGCATTCGGATGCTCGGATGGAACCCTTCAAAATCTCAAAATTGTTTTATAAAATGGTAAATACAATACGACAATAAATTATACTTAGCCTCGGTAATGTTTGCTTTTCCTCAAAATCGGCTCCCATGTTTTTTGTTTGTGTCTGAACTACATTGATAGTAGGCTTTGAAAATTTCAGAACATCAACTAACACAATCTGACCAAAACTATCAAAACACGAAAAATCACATGCGCACGTATGTAATTTTGCACAAAGAATTCCGTTGAGTCCGATGCATAAGATACCTAAAATCAATAGTATGTTTTCAATTTTCTTTCACTTATCAGCTTATTTGAATGGAAACTTAGATGTGATTAGAATCATAAGAAGTAGCTTTTATATATTTATGAAAGAAAGATTGTAAAAAAGCTGCAAAGTGGTCCAAAATAAGTCCGTGACCCTAGTCTCCTTTTACAATGAATCAAAAATAAAAGATTTCATTACTAAGCGAGTCTGCACAAACCGTAGGCCAGTGATCGAAATTTTGATCGAAAACTGCTCTTTAGCTTCAGTAGGGGGAAAGTTCATATAACGCCCCATGTGGCTAATACGCGCCACCCTTGTTTTGAAGAATCTGAAGCATTTAAAGCCTGCAAAATATTACCAATTTGTTCTAAATGCTGTGATTGGTCATGGCAAGTATGTTTTTTTCCTTAAAATGCTCCTGTGTCGTGATAATTTCACAATTAAGGTTTTTCTTCATTTCGATCTAAATTTTAAAACACTTTCAATAAAGTGTCACCAAGCAGAGAAAAACGAATAAGACAATATTTTCCGACACATCGATAGAGAAGAATCTAAACTACGATTTAATGCTAAAAAATTATACCGAACTCGCTATGGTATGCTTTTTATGGGTATGTTTTATCACGGCCCATGCGCTCGTTATAACGCGGAAATCGTAGTAGGCTGAAAATAGCATTAATTTTTCAAAACGGCCAATTTTCATTGAAAATGAACAAAAAGTCTAAAACCTTATTTTGAGCGTTAATTCAGCCCAAAAAATCTTCTTTTGTTTTTTTTTTTAAATTTTGATTTTATTTTCATCCAAAATGTCTGTAAGTATTGGTGTGTTTTCGGTCTTCGGCTGCTCTCGGGTGTGTTCGGCTGCTAGGCGCGTATTGAATACACGGCGGCGCGTATTTGCAACACAGTTTTGTTCTGTGGCTTTGAATAAGGTTTTTAAAAATCAATTTTTTGAAGCAACTATAGCAATTTGAGTAATAAAAAATCATAGGCATTTGTAGAAAACAATTTTCTTCAACGATTGCACCCATTTTTAACACAATTTGTACGTGGAATACATAGAAAATCAGCGATTCGCTTAGGTGGCGCATAATAGGACATGTTCCCCTACAGATTGATTTGCAGCACTTTGTTCAGTCTTTTGCCACGTTTTCGATATAATCTGCTGGCTTCACATGTTTTTCTAAAACACGATTCGGTATGGGTCCAAAAAATTTCAATCAGACGATGGTGTCAGTGTCCAAGATCGGCTCGGAATGTATGCCACACTTACATATGGCTTGAGAAACCATTGCAGTTTTACCAAATTTTTCTGTAAAAGTTGGTACCTCCGTCAGTGAAATACTGGTCACCCAGAAGCGTAGTGTAATGAAACTTTGCAATAGGTTTCGTCGTCGATGATAACGCACAAGAATGTTTCACACAGCATTTGATCATATAGGGGAAAGGACTATTATTTTTTCTAAGACATACACCGTATTAGCCGATTTAGGCTTAACAGACTGAATAAATGTCGTGGACAACTAAGATTAACATTTAACACCCAGTACCGAGATGGGAATCGAACCCATGCCTTCAGTGGGCCAGCGATTACCGTCTTACCAAGCTAACCACTCGACCACCGAGACGTACAATGGAAACTGAGGACTTATTTTGGATCACCTTACCTAGCTTTCCAATAAAGCAACTAATCATGAAAAATGATAACAAATATAGAAGTCCAGGCACTAATTGTTTTCATGATTAGTTACTTTATAAGAGCACTAGACAAGGTGGTCCAAAATAAGTCCGTTACCCTAATTTACGAGCTCTTGGGTTGACGAAAAAAGTATAATCCAGTTAGGAAATAGACATTTTTAGTGTCTGAACACGAAACAATGATGGAAGTCACATATTATAGCTGTTTTCTATGGTTAAATTAGCGTTCTTCTTAAGGTGGCCATTATGCCCTTATCTCCCCTACTTCCGAATCATTTTTCGTGCCGCTCCAATGCAAACAACTTCCCTTTTAGCCAACTGATTCAGCGAAATGTTGGTGATAGTACACCATTTAGGCATGATATTTTTGCGCTTTTCCGGAGAAATGCTTCTCATTTTCACGATTATTATGAATGGTTAGACATTATGAGACACCCTATACTCAATGCTTTGTTGTTATGAAATGTAGCTAACAGGTGGAATAATAACGCTTTAAAATAATGAAATTTTTGAGCAATTTTTCCGAACTCACCTTCTTGTCGCCACCCTTCGGCACGTATGCGTCGTTTTTGGCCTCTATTCTGGGTGCAGCTTTGATTTCAATCTTCTTCGTCTCGATCTTCACGTTGCCTCCGCCCGGCTTGTGTGTGGCATTTTCCAGCGAACCAATCTTCGATTTGACCACCTTCAGATTGGGCGACGGCGTTGCTCCTACCTGGATTTTGTTCATTGGTACTTCTGTTGTTGTGATATGAGATTTAGGGAAAAAAATAACAAAATTTGTTAAGTTGTATATAAACGCTGAAACCGTGGCTTAAAAAGGATAAAAAACAACAACAACTTGAACCATCCGTGAAAAGGTACTGCGAAGTGAAGTGTCTTTTATCAATCATTTCCTTTTTTTAACATTTGAAAGAAATAAAAATTTTAGCAAGAAGAAACCCCGTTTACTAATTGTGAATTTATTAACCATCTGTAGTACCTGCAACTTACTTTGAACATAAAACAAGATCTCCATATTATTGTTGATTATTGTTAACAAATTTTTGGGGCCATTAAGTTATAATGGCATTAAAACATATCTGATTTGACCAATCGAGTAGTGCACCTTTTTTTGTCACTAACGCTCATACTCGAGAAAATATTCAAATGTGCATAAATTCAGGGGCAAAAATAGATTTGCTAATTTAGAAAAAAAAAAGATATACAATACTTGCTCGGTAATCGGACGATTTTAATCGAACACACGCGATAATCGGACGATTTAGGGAGCTAAGTCCAAAGCAAGTTTTACTGATTAATCGGACGTTTTGGGGGAACTTTGATCACCGGGGTAACTATGATCAACATGACATTTTTGCAGATAATCATCATTAGCTAAGTAAAAAGTTAAAATATCTGAAAGCAGTTTGCTACGTTTGAAAGCCTATAAATTGAGTTACAAATAAGCTAAATTTGGTTTGTATTAGAAATTTTTTGATTTTACTCAAAATGTAATTTTAAAATCTTAAAATAACTAGTTTTTCGAAGACTCACAAACAAACATCTCTCCTGATCAAATTCAAGCATTTAGGAGCAAATGGATTGTTTTACATGAAAGTTCAACTTTTTTCTTTGTTAAGGTTTAGTTTAAGTGTTATTTTTATGGTCATTTGATGATAATTTTTGAATATTGAAAAAAAAAACGATGATTTTCCATGCCCGTATAGTAAAAATGGCTAAAATCCTTCAATTTCCTGGTTCAATTTGAAGGAAAAAAGAACATGGGAACAGTGCGAGGACCTAGGAAATTGCATGAAGACCAAATTTCATTTGATTTTAAGGGCAAAAAAAATTGAGAAATGTTTATAATTTTTACCCCTAGATGTATGCAGCAACATTGTTCATCTAATGATTTTAAATGTTTTTGAAAAAAAACCTTGAAAATATTTGTTCAGTCCTAAAAGAAATACTGTTATTAATGTTTATGCGTTCTGTTCTAAATGGTACCTTAACAATAATTCTGAGATACGTTAAAACCATAGTGATCAAAGTTACCCCGAAACACGAAATCTAAACCAGATAACTTTGATCACTATTTAACAAACATTTTATTATAACCACCAATGACGTTTGAATTCCCTGAAATCAATGATCATATTTTATACTTCTCACCTCAGTAAGTGTTTTAAAACTTTTAGGTATTACGAGAAAGCAACCCCCTCCAAAATATTCAAAAACGAATGAAAAAAGTTTTTAAGTGATCTCAAAAGTGACGACCATACATCCGGGCAGTATCCGGGTAAATTTTCTCAAACCCCAGATATTACTAAGCAAAAATCAAGAAAAAAAATTGACATAATAAACTTTTTTTCGATCAACACTCAACGACAGATTTTGAATCGTATTTTAAGCTTCCAAAACAACTTTCATGATTATTTTTATAAAACTTGCTAAAAAAAACTTGGTTTTGGAGGCGTTCGTTGTTTTTATTTTGTTTGATTTGCAAATGAAGGGAATAAATCCGGGCAAAACTCTGGCATTTTTCAATGAAATCCGGGCAACCGGGCCGAGCCGGTCTATTTCCAATTTTTTTCCAAATTGTATCTTTTAAAACTGATTCGATTCAGTTTTACTCATTACATATTGCTCAACCTTCAATAATATATAAATTATTGTGATGAAGACTAGTGATTTCAGTCAAAACTTTTAACCGAAACTATGGCACCCTCTGCAATTGGACGTGTTCGGTATTCGGTTTCAAAAGTGTTTGCTTAACGAGCGAGTACTGTATACCACTGTATAACAGAAATGCCATAGAAGTTTTTTTTTCACATTTTTTTCATTTCACGTTTTAAATTAATAGGAGGAACTTCTCGACTACCTAACACTTAAGGCCTTTTAACAATAACTTCAAAAATACATTCTTGTAAATATTGGTTTCTCTACTGATTTTAAGAATATCAATATTATGATCACTAAACTATATTAGAAAAAAATAAATTTCCAACATATTCATGTGCTAAGAGAAATCATCCCAACTAACAATTTTAGCTTTATTGGCTATTTGAAATGTCATCATGACCAATTTTTGAATCCTCGATAAAATCAATATGCTCTAAAATTTTTGTCCCCAAAGCTTTTATAAAGCTATTTTTAAACATGTTCGCAATTTTTGTTATTTTTTTCGAATATGTGAGATCTCTGAGTTTTTTTAATTTTTTCCAGCATCCATGATGGTTGATGAATGATGATTGCATTATTGACATATGATCTGGTAAAATTAATACACAAAACACCAATGTTTTAACCAGACTATGAGCATCTTTTCTACTGCCTGTCAAGACTTTAGGTAAAATGTGTACGAAATAGTATCTTAAAATTGATGCGCCTCGTCAAATCTGATAATCAGTCATGATGGAATTGATAAAAAAAAAGGTTTGTTTTGTTTTGATGTTATATTTGGGATTTTAAGCCTCTTGGGTTCATTCATCCTATCATGAACAATAGGCCTGAAAAAATATTTTCAAATACCTGCATTGAGAATCCATCAACATGGCGTCATTTTGTGACAACATGGCGTTAGTCAATTCAAAGCTAAATAGCCTTTTTATAGTCAGATAAATGGCTAATTTGTTTTACAATGAGAGCCATATAAAAAGCTAAAATTTGACGTTTTGGATGAGTTCCTTATTTCTGAGATGTTAATCATTAATAAAGTAAATGAGGACAAAATTTTTCAATGAAAAGGGATTACTTATGGAAGACCCGTGGAATAAACCATTAGTTGAAGTCGAATTTCGTTGTCTGACGCCATCTTAAAATCGAAGATGACGGCTTCCGCTAAACTTTGAAATGTTGAATATGACTTAAACTCCCATGATACCCCAACAATATTGGAATTGCATGAAAGGACTTAAAGGACATCCGCTAAACTTTTAATGCTGTAAATGACAAAAAGTCGTATAAACCACCACTATATGGGTATTGGGTGAAAGGACTAAACAAGAAAACGTCGATTTTTTTCCTTTCCGACGCCATCTTGAAATCCGAGATGGCGGCATCCACTGAACTTGAAAATGCTGTGAATCACTGAAAATCGCATAGAAGCCCCACAATATGGGTATTTGGAATAAGGGCTAAACTAGAAAAAGTCGAATTTCGCTATCGGACGCCATCTTCAAATCCAAGATGACGACTCCCACTTAAAATGCTATTAATCTCTGAAAATCGCATGAAACTTCCACAATATGGGTATAAGTTGAAAGGGATCAACGGAAAGAAGACAAATTTCGCTACCAGGTGAATGAAATCCAAGATGGCGGCTTTTACTGAACATTGAAGTGGTTTTAATCACTGAAAATCGCTCGAAACTCCCACAATATGGGTAATAGTAGAAAGGCATCAACGAGTAGACGACAAATTTCGTTATCAGGCTTCCACTGAACATCAAAATGATTTAATCACTGAAAATCACATGAAATTCCCTCAAAGTACGTCTCGGCGGTCGAGTGGTTAGCGTGGTAAGACGGTAATCGCTAGCCCAATGATGGCATGGGTTCGATTCCCATCTCGGTACTGGATGTTAACATATCGAGTCTCGGTCACAGCATATATAGTACTCTTTCTGTGGGCTGGTGGTGTTAGCATTAGTAAGATGCTAGCCATTATATACTTGAAAGATGTACGCTTTAGGCTTAAGTAGAATTTAGGTCTCTTCAAAGAAACACGAAGTTTCACTGAGATCCTATATGTGTGTGTTCGTTTTAAAAAAAATGGTAATCTTAAGTTGTCCACGCCATTTATTCAGTCTGTAAAGCCTAGCCAGTTTAGGCTTTACAGACTGTCCGTGTTTGTCTTTTTTTTAATGTTCAGTAGAAGCCGCCATCTTTGAATTCAAGATGGTGTCAGAAAGCAAAATTCGACTTTACTCGTTGATCGCTTTGAACTAATAACCATATTGTGGGGGTTCTATACTATTATCAGTCATTTACAGCATTTTCATGTTGAGCGGTATTCGCCATCTTGGCATTCAAGATGGCGTCGGACAACGAAATTCGACTTCTAATCGTGTAGCCCTGGAGCTTCGCAATCGCAATTCCTACCAAATAAGTAAGCGATCGGGGAAAAATGGTTACTTAGAGTCGGTATAAATCGGATATGATAAAAAATGATCAGTGATAAAAAGTTCGCCATGTCTGCAAATGTGTTCTCCCGCGCGAGATTCAAGTGAAAAAACAACCTTGTTGTTCTCTCTGCGATAATCAGTGCAACCAGATTGTTAAAAATCAGATGGTTTATTTGGAAATATTGTCCAATGTGAGAAACAGCAAACATTGTCGCTGGTAACGCTTTGCATGCATTGGGAGCTAAACTTGCGCATTCTCGCATACTTTCAGGATGTACGAATAAAGTGTTGAATATCGTCCAATTTGTATGATTCTCATCGCCAAAAGTTAAAAAAAAATGCTGTTATGCGATGATTGTATGATGTTTATGAAACGTGTAACAAAGTTTGTTTAGAAACATACCTACGAAAATGTTTGCTGGGTTCCTCTTTGCTTGATTTACCTTTTTTTCTTCGAAATAAACATTGCTTTATTTTTCCTAGATTTTTTGTCTTGCGAATGTGTATTTTTTGTACAAAAGGACAGATAAATTCATGTATCAAATCAGAAAAAAAAACTTATAATACTTTCAATTGTGTTTCAATTGGTATCACGGGTGTTGAAAGCTTTGATGATAATGATAATCATCTTTGATCATGATTAAATTTTCTTCGAAACGACGATTGCTCAATTGATTGATAAATAAATTATTTGAAAAAATAAATTTATTATTATTTTTCGAAATTGAATATTTGTGGTAATATTTTTGTAGAAATGAAAGAAAAATCAAAGAATAAAGAATTTCAAATTAAAATCAAAATACTTGGAAAAAGAGGAAGAATTTATAACATCAAACGAAAATGCTATAGATTAAAAAAATTTGAGTTTTTGAATCAAATTATTTGATATTTGCAATCAAAGTATATTTTTTTTATTCAAAGGAAAACATTTCTTCGATGCTTAGGAAAACGTATTTGAATCAAAGTAATTTTTATTAATCCCAAAATCAAAAGGAAACAATCTGTTGTTTTTGCGGCACTTTCTTTTGAAATAAAAAATCATTTTGCTGCGTATATAATAAACATAAATGAACACTTGTTTGAAAAACTAACTCAAAGTATGAATGGACTACGTTTAGGAAGGAAAAAAAAGTCACAAAATTCTGGGGAGTGCTACTGTTTTTTAGTCATCGATTCTAGGCCATCCAGGATACTCAAATATACCCAAAATTCGAACATTTTCGGACAATAATCTTTCAGAAACCATCCGTTGTTAAAATTAACGCATATTATAATCATGGAACGGATTCACCCAAGAAGCTCTTGCTCATGCTAGTTGAAGAAGCATTCCACTTTCCCAGCCGCCCTCGAAGAATTCTGTCTCTATAGGGGAGAGTGGGGATACTTGATCCCTTTTTCTTATGTTCACCATATCTTTTTGGAAACATTTAGCAACTCGCACTCTTTTACATTTTCTGTCAGCGTGTAACTTCCAGTTTCTTTGCTCCTAAAATTAGAACGATACTTGAACCCGTAGATGAACTAGAAGCATTTTCGTGGGAGTAAAAAAATTGCGATATTTTTGAAGTTAGGGGAGACTTGATCCTTTATTCAGGAAGCCCTAATCCATGCAAAAAATCAAACAAAACCCCAAGATAGAATGTTAATTGACTATTTTGGTCATGTTTGTTCTCATTTCACAATCTATAATTGTCAGAAAAAAAATTCTATAGCTTATTCTCAACCCTTGTGACATTGCATACTTACGGGCGCAATTTTTTATAAACAAGAGAAAATCAATTATTTTAGCCCTTGTCTTGAGATAATTGATGGATGAATATTAGCTATCGGATAAATATTAGTAATCTCGTAATCAGAAATGACCACGATCCATTGAGAAGAAGAATATACCGGGATCATTTGTACCCATATACTAGGGATCAATTGTACCAAAAATCAACATTTTAGAAAACTTTTTCTGAAAAAAGTTGGGAGTTTTCCATCGCTTTGAAAATATTGTATTTTGAAGTTCATTTTACACTCGAAAGATTGATGTATTGGAATAAATGTTTTTGCTATAATATTTCCATGTTGGTAACATTTTAAAATGATGAAAAAAGATCTTCCAGTCACATTTTGTGAAATTTTTCAAACAAAGTTCAATAACCCAAAAACTTATTTTGTTAAAATTTTTTGAGCTTCAACCATTGCTGTTTTGTTCCATTTGGCACATTTTTCTAGAACATTTGATCTTTGTACGACATTCCAGTTTGAAGCTAAGAAATCAAGTATCCCCAGGGATCAAGTATCCTCATTCTCCCCTACAGGAAACTGTAACTTCTTGACGATCACACATCGCATCAAAATGATTCCCAAAAACAGTTTAACTGATTTTTTTTTCTCAAATCCATTTTCACGCTTGTTTTTTGCTGAGTAATTTATGGAAAAAAATACAACACTCAGATGTCTCCGGTTAAATCTGATGGCAAAGTTGAACTCCTGAGAAAATTTCTCTTAAGATAAGTATCTTTTAGGTCTTTGAATCTACGGCTTCGATTTTTGTGTTGGGATTTTAGGTCCAAACTTTCCCATTGAACGTTTCGAATGATACATATCAACGAATTCCAGGACTCTCTTCTACTGGGGCTCGAGGATTCCGAAAAAGTATTCGACCGACTGAAAATGGCTGCTCTTCCACGACGAAAAGTCCAAGAGAAACTAGTCCATCTTATCGAGCCACAGTAGGTACAAGGCATTTTCGTACCAGGTGTCCTGATCGTTTTTTCGCTTGCGCTTATGTTCTTCTTAAATTTAATAATAAAGCTACAAACTTGAACCCAACACTTCAGGTAACTCAAGGATACTTAATTTGTAGCGTTTGTTCCATCGAGTTTTGAAATATAGAATGTTGGATCTCTGCTTTGAGATTTCTTCGTGCTCCTTTTTACCTTATTGCGGAATAACTAAAATAATGATCCTAATGTAGGTACCAGTTGCAAAACTTGATTTTTTCATCACTTGGTGTAATTATCCCACTAGGAAAGCTTGGTTGTACGAATTAACGATTCGTGCTTAGTGAATTTGAGTTTTGCATCCGGTTATAAATGACTAATATTTTTAAACTCTAACATGCAATTGATTTTCAAATTTAGAGCAGGATACTCACTTTTGATCAATGGTTCGTTTGGAGTTTCTGGTGTTTTGGCCGTTAGCCGCTGCTTCGAGGTGCTTCTGGATCGCGTTTGTGGTGTGATACTGTCAGGCCGCCGAAGTGATGGTATTTTGCTTGGTGATTTCAATGGTGAACCTGGAGATCCTGGACCATTTCGCTCCTGTCATCGATATAACGGAACGAAACAAATAAAAAAAAAACTTGTGTTACGGTTTTGCTGCTTCCGAACATCATTCAGTGTACCTTTTTGGATTTTTTCAAAACAAATTTCACTCTGTTACTTTTCTTTGGTATTTTGTCTTTGATCATTGAACTTCAGTTTTATGGGGCACTTTCTCCAATCAAGTGGCCTGCAGACGGCCAAATTAAACGGAAAGCCGTTGAACGGGATCACGGATCCAAAACTTACAAACGAAAGCGCGGTTCCACAAAATTATACTTTAATGTCACGATAGGCGAAGACAGACTAACGGGCACAACCCATGTGCTCATTGCTCAGCCCAGACTCAGGACTTACGCATAGCAATTCCGGAATGTACGATACATGTACGGAAAACATCAGAAAAATCAATGAAGCGCATCTTCACGCGCCCATATTGCGCTAAAGAAGTGGGATTTCATTAGCGATTTATTCGGTGGATCTCGCGAAGAAAAGAAGATCAAAAGTTAGGGAGCAGTTCTAGATTTAGCTCAATGCTATGGATTACGAATATTGTTTCCTAATGAAGCGCTACTGAAAAATATCTTTCAAACCAAAATTAAACGTCTAAAGTATAAATCACACAGAAGGGAGAGTACCTACAACCTTGCCTTATAAAAGTTTCATATGGATTTTTCCTCTTTTGATTAGTGTCAAAATATTTAGCACACACTAAGATTGCATTCCGCTCGGAAACTTGATCCTCCGAATCACTAGGAAGCTACTCAAATGTCACGAGTTTCGTTGAAAAAGAAAAAAATATTTCATAAGTACAGGGAGTCAGCAATATATATTTCGAAACACTCTAATGCTTCAAAAAATCGAAAGAACTTCCTTTCGATCGCTCAGGAACTCAAAACAGGTCAGGTAAAAAGTCGCCTGTATGACATTCATATCGAACAAGTGTCTCTACAAGCACAAGCAAAAGCACCGAGGTGTTATGAAGTTCATTTGCAGCCATTACAAAGTGATCAAAAATGCGGAATACGTGATCGTTGCTTATAACTTTTTTAATTCAAATTTTATGTTATTGGTGTCTTGGGAAAAGTTTTTCGGTAAAATCAGCTGTATAGTAGAAACTTTTTTTTCTGATTAATCCCCCTACAAGTGCGCTAGAATTTCTAACATCTCTTATATAGGGTTTAGCTCTTTGATGTCTTCGACAAATTTGTTAAATATCTAATTTTCTACAACTTTGTCTTAGATGTCAAGTTTCTAAAATAATTATTCTCCGAGCTATAGGCTAAATAAGAAACTTAACCTCTAAAAATCAGTTCATTAAAAATAACTGTTTTCAGTTAATTTAAAGATAAATAATATACTGCGCAAAGTTGTTTGTCTTGTTTGAATACACAATGTTGTTGAACATTTCAAGTTTGCAAAATGTGATACTGCAGAGCTATCTTAAAAAGATTACCTAAAATAGTGCTTTTTCATGCCTAATTTTACGAAAAAACTGGGCTGCATGGTGTTGCCCGCTTGAGATGCAAAGATTTTGACTACAAGATGCAGGTACAATCGTCTGTATCCACTTTTATCCAAGCGAGATACATCAATTTTACTTTTTCAGGTTTGCATTAATAACAACGATTTCTATGAAACTATAGCGTATTCTACTACGTGCGTTTCCATCTAGCTTTTCTCTGCGCGATGTCAGAAGTTTTCTAGCATCAGGCTGTGTGTTCAATTAGTGAAAGAATTTAGCCTACAAAAGTAAGCTAAGATAGATTATCAGAATACTCGAATAGATCGGTTTTTTGGCTTTTGACAGCGCACGTGATGGTCGTTGTTTCACTGAAGTCCACGTGGTTTATTTTTATCCGAGCCGTGCCCTCTATGTCCCGTCAGCGTTTAAGCAGATCTGTAATGCGTATCTGTGGCTACATCTGGATGGCCTAATCCAGCTAATAGAGGATATATTTCGTTTCGTTTCGTTTTTCTCAACAGCTAGTTCAGTTCGTTAGGGAATTTTTCCGTCATTATGGATCGTGCCGTTGCAGGTGATTGAATTGTTCTCTTTGTTTAGACTATGATTTTTTTAAATCTATAAATCGATCAGCTACAGACTACTTTTTGATATATGGCTTTCGTTGAGAAAAACGAAAAGAAATATATCCTCAACTAGCTGGAGGGCCTAGTAAAGTGGCCACAGATACGCACTACGGATCTGCTAAAACGCTGACGGATCGGATAAAAAAATAAAACAACGTGGACTGCAGTGAAACAACGACCGTCACGTGCGTTGTCAAAAGTCAAAAGACAGATCTATTCGAGTATTCTGATAATCTATGTCAAGAGAGCTTAGTTTTGTAGACTCAATTCTTTCACTAATAGAATACACAATAGCCTGATGCTAATGTTGAAACTCACTCGCGACGACCCGACGATGTTTACTCCGCAGCGATTAATGTAAACTGACGAACCGCGTGGCAATTGTAAACAATAACAGAGGGGCGAAAGTGAGAGAGAACGTCAATTAGCTATTGTTTGTAAGAATCGACGAAGAGTGAATTTGTAGTGTTCACTGGAATAGATGCCAGGTGAACAGTTAGGAAATCTTAAAAGAAGTGTTGCCACTATAACGGATGGATAATCCGACATATCCATCACTACTGTAACCTTACTTGATTATATGACTTGACGAGAATAAAGATAATCGTTATCTGTTTCCGATACAAAATAGTATTTCTTCTTTTTGATATCACAACAGCTAATAATACAATTGTGTTTCCAAACCTTTGCTATAAAACTTCTGACATCGCGCAGAGAAAAGTTAGATGAAAACACACGTAGTAGAATACGCTATAGTTTCATAGAAATCGTTGTTTTGAACGCAAACGTGGAAAAAGTAAAATTTATGTATCTCGCTTGGATACAAGTGGATACATACGTACCTGCATCTTGTAGTCGAAATCTTAGAATTTAATTAGCATATAAAGCGGGCTGACCGGCATGAAAAAGCACTATTTTAGGCAGGGTTGGTCGGCTCTTCTCAAACAACAAAGAGCCGGGAGAAAGCAACACTGTTTTCAGTTCGGCTTCCGAGTGTAATCCTCTTTCGCTGATCGTGCTCCACTCGTTACCCGAGTTTACACGAGCTGTAAGTAACTCGGACGGCAAGTGTGAGAGCATTTGCATCCGAGTGGGAGAAAGAGAATTCTAAACAAAGAGCGCCCTGTGTTTCAGTCATACACCTCAGAGTAAAGAAGGAAAAAAATGTTTAGACTCCCGCCACACAACGTAGAAAAAATATAAACAATTTCTACTCCGCTACCATGCCTACTGCTGTTAGCTGTTTTGATTTTTTTTTTTTTGCAAAAGGTAGCGTTCGAAGAAGAGGTGACAGGTGGTTTCATCAAAAAATTAGGACACTGCGAAGAACAAAAACCAGAATTTTTCAGGACCCCAGTAGATTGGTGGAAATAAAATGCAGCTCTTCTTAGATTACATAAATTAAGGCGAAATAGCGGTGCAGTATAAGCCTTAATTTATGCAGCAGAAGAGATATGAAGTTAGGTGGCTTTTAGTTTATACCGAAAAACACCGTTCAAATATCATCTGAACCGAAGATTACCATTGGTTTTAGAGGTTAAACTGTTTTTATTGCAAAATCAATTGCAATTAAGATCAGGACGGCTTCTAGAAAATCAGGACACCGCTGGGAGCTTTGATTCGGAAAGTGGCATCTTTTCTCGTGAACGTACCAAGAATAAACTGAGTAAGCCCTCGAATTCTCCTCAGCACATTGCGCAACAGATTTTTCCGGAGAAGGGAATTCTCTTCATCAGCGGATATGAATGCTCTCGCTCACTCTTATGTGTTGACAATCTCACTCTTCATTTCAGTGCGATTTATCTCTCCCCGCACCGATTGGGGGAGCAGACGAAAAAAATTGCACTCTCTTTCACTGGACAAGCCGATCTGAGGAGTTTTGCCACCCATGATTTTAGGTAATCATTTGAAGAAAGCTCTGTAGTTCTGTGCAAACTTGAAATGTTCAACAAAATTGTGCCACAAAAAAACTTTGTGAAACACATTAGGTATCTAACTTAAAATTTAGATTTTTAGAGGTAAAGTTTCTTATTTAGCCTATAGCTTGGAGAATAATTATTTTAGAAACTTGACATCAAGTTGTAGAAAATTTGATTGTAAACAAGTTTGTAGAAGACATCAAAGAGCTAAAACCTATAATAGAAAAGTTAGAAATTTTATCTTACTCGTAAGGGGATTAATCAGAAAAAAAAAGATTTTTAATATAGAGCTAATTTTATTGACAAACTTCTCCGAAGACACCAATAACCTAAAATGTAAACTTAAAAAGTTATAAGCAACGATCACATTTTCGCATTTTTGACCACTGTGCATTGCGCGAAATCTTTTCAATTGAGATAAGATGATTTTGGCCTCTGTAAACAGACAGCAATCTGAATCATCCGTTGAGTCCGGCTTAGCTGCTAGTGAAAATTCTACATCCACTGAAGATATTCTTGCTAGGGTATTGATTGACCTAGATTCTGTTTAAAGTGCATTGTTTAATTTTTTTATTGTTTACTTTTTAGTCAAACGAGTTCAAATTTATTGTTCCTAATTCAGAAAACCTAAAACGGATTCTAGAGTTGTAAAGTTTGACATTCGACCGCAGGAACCTTTACAGAAAAAATGCTCATGCTCATTAAAGAGCATCCAGCCTCGATTTTTTTCTACGGTATGCTGATATTTTTGCGCCTTGTTAAGTTAGATATTGTTATGATTTAAAATTGATCTTTGTTATCAGATTTCGTACGACAACATAAAAATGAACAATATCGATGCGGCACCCATGTTTCATTCCAAATGGCTAAACTGGATGAACAAATCTAACAGCCGGTATCCTTATCTATACAGGAAAATTGGAATTGGTAAGTCATGTTCCTAATTAGATTGAAGAAACTGATAAGATTTTTTTTCAAATACTTACAGCTTTTCTTCATGCTCTGGCGTTTATTTGCCTAAAAAATCCTAATAGAGATCCAAGCGAGCTCGACAGCAAGATGAGGCAAAAGAGAATCCACTAAAAGGGATTATCGATTGGATCCATGTAAGAATAAAAACACATACAATAGAATTCGACAAAAAAACTAAGTTAACATATTTGTAGGATGAATCTGAATTGTCGAATTGTCATGCAGTTCCGGCACTCATTAACCGGTCGAAATTATTCGGTTATGGTTTCTGCTATCTATGTTGGAATACATTACGTATACCAGTGGGCGAAGATTTCGAATTCGCATTCCTAAGATTTCTTCAATGTTTTGAAGTTTTCGGAGTTATTTGTTATCCTTCAGATAAGCTTTTTTTTATTTTTTAAGCCCACAAAATAACGACTACTGTTGAAAAATTTGTTTTTTCACTATTTTAGTATTTTTAAGCATTTTTTCTAACCTCAGAAGGCTTATTTTAAAATACAAAAATAAACAAAAAACTTGAAACTGTTTCTTAATAGAAGATATTACACAAATTATGAAATATAAAATAAATGACATATTAGAGATTTTCAGAAAGACATTAATCACCGTGATTTACGTTTGTTAGTTTAATTTATCGACCTTATCGGTGAAGTGATGTCCTTTTTAGTAGGGACATTAGAGTGCCCCAAATTTGTATGGGAAATTTAAAACCTGTGGAATGTTATGTGCTGCAGGCTAATATCAATCTTAAGCCTTGTACAAGATTCCATACCAAATTTGGGCCAGATCACGGGCCAGGACCCCGGGAAGAGGTCGCTCAACGACCCTGAAGTTTGTATGGGATTTTGAGACATTTTGTTCTAGAGGAATATGAAAAACCAGTTTTTTTTATCAATAACTCTGATCCCCTTCGGCTGATTTCTTTTGAAAACGGGTTTACTTAAAGCCTAAATTATGAAAAATATTTCATCCCAAAATTGCATTTCAATTAAAGTTAAGATTTAAAAGTTATTAGGCTTCAACAATGTGCTGACATTTTTAAGGATTCGCCACTGTTAATGAGGTTTCAAAATGTTCGACCACCCCAACCAGAACACTCAATTTGAACACCTTAAGATAATGGAATTTTTTAGATGGATAGAACGTTAGAAGAAATGAAAGATGGTGAAAATGATCGGAAACAATATATTTAGAAGCATTATCATCACATATTAAATTTTTGTTCCGCAACTTTGGCTCAGAAAAAAATGAAAAACATGACATCATAGCATCGGTGGTAGTTCACTATTAGACTAAAAACCGTAGGGGAGAGTGGGGATACCTGATCCCTTTTTCTTATTTTCACCATATCTTTTTGGAAAAATTTAGCAACTCGCACTCTTTTACATTTTCTGACAGCGTGTAACTTCAAGTTTCTATGCTCCTAAAATTAGAACGATACTTGAACCCGTAGATGAACTAGAAGCATTTTCGTAGGAGTAAAAAAATTGCGATATTTTTGAAGTTAGGGGAGACTTGATCCTTTATTCAGGAAGCCCTAATCCATGGAAAAAATCAAACAAAACCCCAAGACAGAATGATAATTGACTATTTTGGTCATGTTTGTTCTCATTTCACAATCTATAATTGTCAGAAAAAAAATTCTATAGTTTATTCTCAACCTTTATTACATTGCATACTTACGGGAAAATCAATTATTTTAGCCCTTTTCTTCAGATCATTGATCGATGAATATTAGCTATTGGATGAATATTAGTAATCCCGTAATCAGCAATGACCACGATCCATTGAGAAGAAGAATATACCGGGATCATTTGTACCCATATATTAGGGATCAATTGTACCCAAAATCAACATTTTAGAAAACTTTTTCTGAAAAAAGTTGGGAGTTTTCCATCGCTTTGAAAATATTGTATTTTGAAGTTCATTTTACACTCGAAAGATTGATGTATTGGAATAAATATTTTTGTTATAATAATTCCATGTTAGGAACATTTTAAAATGATGAAAAAAGATCTTCAAGTCACATTTTGTGAAATTTTTCAAACAAAGTTCAATAACCCAAAAACTTATTTTGTTGAAACTGTTTGAGCTTCAACCATTGCTGTTTTGTTCCATTTGGCACATTTTTCTAGAACATTTGATCTTTGTACGACATTCCAGTTAGGAGATATAGCTAAGGAATCAAGTATCCCCAGGGATCAAGTATCCTCATTCTCCCCTACCGTTTCGCAACCAAATACGGCTGTAACGAACGCGATGATAACAAACTGAGAAGATGCGATAGATGCGTTTCTGAGTTAAAGGGAGCTTATCTGAGCGATCACATATCATCTTCATGTTCGTTCGCACTGCAAGTTTTCCCGCTTGTGGGGCGAATCACACTTGGCCTACTAATGTGTGGTGGTAGATGCAATTCTATCTGTATCTACCACTCATAGAAGTTGACCCGTGCGGAGCAAAAATTTGATATGTGATGATAATACTTCTAAATAAATTCTACCCGGACATTTTCACCATCTTTCATTTCTTTCGTTTAATCCATCTTTAAAAACAATCATAACCTTAAGATGTCCCTACTAAAAAAGACATCACTTTTCACCAATAAAGCCGATAAATGAAAACCAATTTCAAAAAACTATTAGAAGTTTGAACCTTCGAGGTTTAGGCAGAATTTTCAATTTTGGGTGTAGAGAAGAATAGTTCGCTTGCTTTTACTGGACCCTCATGGGGGGGAGGGGTACTGGTCCTCAAATCCTCTTCCCCCTGCCGCCGTCCCTACGGCCATGAGGCCAACTATGAGGTAGATACCTCAAAAGATACTGGAACAAGGGTAAGAATAAAGCGTAGACTTCCCTACCAAACGCTTCATTTGCTTCATGTACAATAACTTCATATGAAAATCATACAATGCAAAAGTTGGTTGGATCTCACCAAATAGGTTATCGTCGACAGGACACATTCTTCGCTGATTCGAAATCGTGCATCGAAAGTTGGCAGAATCCAGGCTGATGCTGTTTGGATATTGGAACCTACTGCAACCGAAGTTTCTGAAGCTGATTTGTTTTCCCCACATCCTGAAGCTTTTTGTTTTGCAACTTCAAAATTTTGCTCAGCTTTACTATTGTTTCCAACTAGATTCGATACTGGGTTTTCCCTATTTCAACTTTTTTCTTCTTCAGATAGAATGATTTTTTCACAGAGCGAAAATTTCCTGCCCTGCTATCATTGTACCAGTGGGAACTAATTAAACTGAAAATTAAATCAATTCCCACAAATACAATAAATAGTTAAACTCGAACGCAAGTGTTTCATTTTTTTCTAGTCATGTCCCTCATATCTTCTTGACACGCCGTTTTTTTTTAATTTTACTGTTAAAGTTTCACAGATATCACTTACCTTTTCTTGTGTTGACTCATCTACTCCGCTGTCATTGTCGCCTTCTGTGGGAAAGAGAGAGAAAATGTTGTGTGAGATACCTTACACGCATTTGTTTAGCATGTGTAAAATCTGAGCAGAGAATACTGTGCCAAGAGGTAAAGACAGACGAAAATTCGAATAGCTTACTATGATCAACAGGTGACCGATTCCGATCCATGGCGCTATTTTTGTAAGGACTTCGACCACGTGTTCCCGCGTCGGGCTTTTCGAGAAAGTTCGGCGGAACGGGTGTTTTTCGCATTGGTTCCGAGTTGTGACTTTGACCGTTTGTTTCGTTGGGTAAAACAAAGGTAACTCGTTCGTTGGCTCCGCCTCCAGGAGTCAGAGCTGAGCCGGCCGGCTTGGATCGCAATCCTTGTACTGGAATGGGCCCCAAATCCTGTGGCTTGCCATGTTTGACCAGGTTATCTGAGGATGGAGCTCGACTAGCCGCATGTCCCTGCCTGTTTTGATCCGGCGATGGTGACAAAACCCTGTCCATTGCGCTATAACCGTCCAGCGGTTTATCGGGCATGTATGCGTGCTTTTCTTTGTAGACGATTTCATTTGACTGCAACGGTTGAGAATTTCCACCCGGTTTCCCGTACGAGCCCATACCCGATGGTGGTCTTGAGGGTATGGACATCTGACTATCGGATCTTGTAAATGGAACAGAAGGTGAGATTTTTGTCGTGGGGCTAATTTGACCCTCCGGGGATCGCGTTGAAGCCAGCTGCGTCTTTCCAATAACGACGTCTTCATCGTCATCTGTAGACAAATAGCTACTTTTTGGACTGTCGGTTTTGCCCATGCTCAGGTCCGATTGCATTCGGCTGAGGTTTTCCGGAGAGTTCCGTTCAGAACCCAATTGGTCACTGTTTTGAGTGGACGAGCGAAAAGGCATCGATGGTGGTCGATTGTTGATAACTTGCTGAGGGATGGGAGTTGGTCGGTTCTGTTGGAGGTTTGCTTGCATTGGTGGTTGTCCAGGGGCACGAATCGGCGACGGAGCAGCTGATCTGACAGATTGAATACCGGCCATAGAATTTTGTGGGGAAAATGGTGGCCTTACATTTTGGGGCATCATGTTTGGAGCACGGACCTGTTGAGGAGTGGTGGGACGCATATTTTGGGCCGGCATCGGAGGCCTTTGCATACCGGGAGAAGGCATTTGTGGCCTCACTCCTGGTGAGTTTGGATATTGTCCAGGAGCGGGAGAGCTCGGTGGGCCAGGTGGTCTATTGATGGGTCCTCCTGGTCCACCTGGTCTGGTCATGGGGGGTGCCATCGGGCGCATGTTTTGAGGCGATGCCGAAGGATTTGGGGGAGCGCCATTTTGACTCATTATTTGCCGTGGTTGTCCAGGTTGTTGGTAGTACGCCGGAGGAGGTGGTTTATGGGGAAGGAACTGATGAGCTGTAGGAACTGTGTATGGTACTCCAGAGAGGGCGTGTGGTTTCACAGATGGTAGATCAAGATTTTGCGAAGCGATGATAGGTTTGGCGTAGAGAGGTCGAAGAGCGAACGCAGTTGTTGAAAGTGGTACTGCAGGCTGTGAAGGCGGTGGTGGTGGAGGAGGAGCTGGAGGAAGTGGCGCTGGAGCAGCAATGGACTCGCCAAAGACCGGTCGTGGTGTTAATGGTGCCTGGTTCTATATTGAAAAATCTTGTTAGTTTTAACAAATCCATTAATTTCATTTGATGTCTATCAAATTTTGATTTTTTTATGATTTAGGTTTTTAGTTAATAAATAAAAAGGAAGTTGCTGCAGTAGCAAACTTTTTATTGAATAAAAGAATTCCTCCTCAAACCAGAAGCTATTAAAAAACACTCCTCGCAATTACATTTTAAAATTACAAAGCTATAAAATGTAGCAAATTCAATAATTATGCAAAGTCGCAATGTTATAAGCCTCGCAAGGTAAGTCCGCGACATGTAAAGTACTCACTTGTTATCAAAATTTTCAAATTATGTACTGTGTCTTTTTTAAATAAGTAATGTTAATTTAAAAATGTTCTTATGAACTGAGGTATTTTTAATACACTAACTACTGGTGACAAAAATGGTCAAATAACTTAATACGTTCTTCACACATAAACGTATTTGTAGTCAAAGGCAGTTATCGCAAGGACAAAATGAAGTAGGTATGCATTCTTAATAACATTAACCAATCTCTATTTCTCGGATCAGAAATCTGTTCCTTCTTTATATTTAGTTGCTCTTTTATCATCTTATTAACAGTAAAACCCTTAGTTTTGACAGACATTCCAGGGAATTAATTTTTTTTAATATATAAGAAGCCGAAACAATTTTCTATGCAGAAAAATAGCGATCAGTTAGGGTTATTAACAGTGCGTATTTTATGTTGACCTCGCGATAACTGACTTTGATTACAACTACGCTTATGTGTAAAGAACGTATTAAATTATTTGACAATAATTTTTAAAAATGCTACAATTCATCAGAATATTATTAATTAATTTTCCTTATGTTAAAAATAAATACAGTGATTTAAAGATATTGATAGAATTGCGTAGGGGAAAGTGGGGTAACGTGGGCCATGGGGAAACGTGGGTCCCTCTAAATATCTCAGCTGTGTGTTGAGATAAAAACCTCAATCCAACTGTCATCGTCGTCGCTTTGCGTAAGCATGTTTTTCTATATGTTTTTGACTTATGTATGTACGTATCATATGCTTCTTTCATTTAACTAGCCTAGAAAATTGTACTTACATAATTAAAAAAGCAAACAAAAATATGCACATACGATTATGATCTTAATTTTGTCATGTTCTTTGACGTGGAAAAGGATTTTTTGATGAAACATCAGTAAGTCAGTCACACACACGCAACCAATTTGCAAATCATAGCTTGTGGGGAATCGTGGGCCACATTTTGAGGGGTATCTTGGGCCACCTATATTTTGGTGTTTTTATACACATTTAGAACTTAAAATAGTTTTTTATGTATCGATTATAGTCTTTTTACCATCTTTATGGCATTCGCGACTTTATCATCGTTGCAGTTGGCGGATCGTTATTGAAAAACTTATCCGAAACAACTGTGTTCGATGTTTACTCTTGGGCTCGAACTCGCGGATATCGGCTCAGGAGACAACAGACTTGCCAACTGAGCTATATCACAAGCCCGAAAAAACTTAAAATAGGTTTTTTCTATCTGCAAAGTTTTCTTATACCAAATAAAGAGTTGATTATAATTTTTATGGCATGTTCGGCGGAATGAAAACTAGAGAGAATTTTTTTTTATAGAAATTTGAAAGAAACGTGGATAGACAGGCATTAGTGCGCAAATAGGAGAAAGCTTGATAGGTGTTGAAATTTTAGGCTAAAGGGCATGTTGATGAAAAGCTTCCATGAATTGTCCCGCCTTTGCTCTACACTAGCTAACTATGCATGAGAAACTAAAAAGCAGAACTCCCATGTATAGCGAACCCAGTGTTTTGAGAGCGTGTTTTACGCACACTTCAAACCAGCAAAAACGTAACAACCCATGGGCCTACTGAGCTTTCCTTATACGAGAACAATTCTAGCGACTTTGCCGTTTTTCAGATTTCGCTGCGGATAGTTGCTACTTGTCGATTTTTCGCTTTTCACATTTTATCTATTCCGCGTTCTTACTTTTGACAAAGTGTCAATTTTTTTAACTGTAATTTCTTGTTGTATTCTTTCTTTTTTTGCCAATGATTGTTTGTTATATGATTTTAATCGCCGTAATTTTTATGATTATTTTGTCCATTTTTTCCAATGCGATAGAGACGAACAAAAATCCTATATAAGGAATTTTGCCGAAACGTTCGCGGCCAGGAATAAGGAACTACTCGATCATCCACAACTCTCTTTTTTATGTCCTCATCTGAAATTGCTTTAAAATAACTAAAGAAATTATGAAATTTCCGTTTAGGGTCAACTCATAAACTTTGCACGTTTTATTGTCAGTTTGGATTTGATGGCCCACGTTTTCCACATTTTTTCAAAATAAAAAAAAAATACTTTTTTTTAAAACAGTCAGAACTCGGGAAATTCAAGTATTAAAAAAAAACAAAAATGTCTTGTGATACCTCAAAAATGTAGTGAACCTTTCCATTCATTTTTTTTCTTTTTATCTTTTATGGTCAAGAAGTTATGAAGCAAAGAAAAAAGTGGCCCATGATACCCCACTCTTCCCAATTTTATTTTGTCGCGTACTGTACTTGCAATCGGGGAACAGCTAAATCTTTTTTCTGATAATTGATCCTAATTTTTTTAATGAACATTTAAAAAATACTCAAACTTAGTCTGCTTAAAAATTTATTTAGCTATTTTCATCATAACTATAATTTGGGCAATTTTTTGTAATTTTTGTTAACTGTGAAATTCATGTTTTTTTGTAATTTTTTTTTATATTTATGTAATTTTGGTCTTTTTTATTTTTCTATTTTATTTTAATTTTTATAACTTCAAGTTTCAAATTTTTCCGATTTTTTAGATTTTTGACAGTTTTTGGAACCATTCTAGCGAAAAAAAATCATGTGATTGGTTTGAGGTGGAATTCGTCTTGTTTCGTAAATGTTATATCGAATCGCTTACATACAAATTAAGAACCAAAAATGTTTTTAATGATTTATCCGTTTGTTGTAAAGGCACTCATTTCTATGATAGTTTCCTCTGTCGTGTGTATCGTTTGCTGTGTATTGATGTAGTTATTGATAAATTTTGACTTAGGTTCCGCCAATAAACAGTACAAGAGCACGGATGACCTTCCTCGGGAAAACTTCGATTCTTCCTGTGCTCGTGTCACATTTGATGTGGTTTTGGTTATTACTGGTATAAAAAAAGACGTCGAAGAAGCAGCACAAATATTGGAGACGATGGGCCTCAACCTCTAAAAACTGTTCTAATGATGCATGAACGATCAGCACGCAAACCAATCATTTCTGTGTGGTTTGAAACAGCAGATACATTTCGTACATGAACATTAACCGCCACGCTCCAGTTATTCGCATTTGCCTCAATAGGAGCCAAGTCGAATTCGTAGTTTTACTTCTTCACTTCTCTCGTTATAGTTATAACTGTCTCTGTCGTCAATTGAATCGTATGAAAGTGTCACCCAGAGAAATATTTCCCCTCAACATGCTTACCATTTTTTCTAGTGTTCGTTAACGTAAGAACTTTTCTTTCGCTAGCGAGGTTTTGATTTTCTTGGCCTCAACCAGAAAACAATCGCAACTTTTCTTCAGACGATCGCTGTCTGCATCGTTTTTCAGGGCACTTTAAACAAATCCGGTCATGTATGAGTTAGGGTTAGAAGAATAAAATGTGCGTGTTTTACAGAAAGAAACTTTTTTCGCTACTTTTCGCTGCCTTTTTTGTGACAGCAACGAGCGCGCAGATAATGTCTTTATTCGAAAATGGCCCGGCCTGCGAAAGACATAGTTTGAGCAAATCATTTAGTCCATTCTGAAAAGTTACACTATCTGGAATAGATTTCAGGGTAAACAAATTAGCATTAAACGGATTCGTTTTGAACTCATTCGCGATACGCTATTATTTACACTGAAGGGTGATTTCCCCAGGCCTGGTCTTTCTATCCAGGTCCCGCGAAAATGACTAAGTAGAAGGTGGGCGTTTCTTCCATGTACGCTTTTCACCATATGTATATGTACAGTATATTCAACAACTTTGGGGATATCCTATGGCTTTTGCTTTCTTCCGTGTCGTCCTGAAGAAATGTGGGACCTGTTTTGACTAATCGTACCGGAACAAAGTTTAAGTAATGAATGAAAATAAAAAAAGGATTACGTTACGTGTGGGGCTGTGTGTTGCGTGTCAATAGATTCTAATCTTAATAAAACGTTGGTTATCTTGTAATTTTTGATTCCTCTGATTTGTACATCTCATTTATGAGATTTGAGCTACCTCTTCGTGCTTTGTTATCCAATTTTCACTCATCAACGAAAACAAACGCTTCATACGTGAAATGACGTGCAAGAAGCTCAACTACTCCCTAGTATACAAAACTGACCTCGTTCAATGATATTACACTATGAAACTACATGGAGTACTTTTGGAATCGTAATTCCAAATAATGCAAGTAAAAGTCGTTACTCGAAGTCGAATTAAATGGTTTAGATCGGATATGATAAAAAGTCCGCCATGTTTATCATATTCTAGATTTCGTTCCTATTTTTTCTTCCGCGTGAGTCAAGTGAGAGAACGGCTTTATTGTTATCTCTGCGACCAGCAGTGCAACCGATTCGTTTTTGAAAAAGAAATTCAAAATTTTTGTGAGTGTATCCACAAATTCTGTGTGATTCTGTGGTTCTGTGAACAGGGGGAAGGTTTGTAGTTGGAGATTTTTGAATAATACTTAAAATGTAGTTTTAAGCTTTTAAAATATCTGTTTTTTCGAAGACTCACAAACAAACATCTCTCGTGTAAAATGATAGCATTCAGAAGCAAATGAGTTATTTCGTATGAAAGTTTACCTTTTTCCTTTGTTTAGGCATAGTTTTAGAAATTTTAAAAATTTTCATGGTCATTCTATGATAATTTTTGGATATTGAAAAAAACGGACATCTTCTATGAGAAAGCCTGTACAGAAAAAATGGCTAAAAAGTAAAACATTATAGAATGGCTAAGTTTGAATAAAAAAATGAACATTGGAACAGTAGGAAGACCTAGGGAATTGCATGAAGGTAAAACTTCATTTGTTTTTGAGTCCAAAAAATATTGAGAAATGTTTATAAGTTTTGCCACTAAATTTATGCAGCAATATTGTCCATCTTTAGAGTATATTTGTTTTTGGAAGAAAACGTTGAAAAATTCAATTGAGTCCAAACAAAAGAGTAGGGGAGAATGAGGATACTTGATCCCTGGGGATACTTGATTCCTTAGCTATATCTCGAAACTGGAATGTTTTACAAAGATCATATGCTCTAGAAAAATGTGCCAAAATGAGCAAAATAACAATGCTTGTAGTTTAAAAAAATTTTAACAAAATAATTGTTTGAGTAAATGAACTTTGTTTGAAAAATTTCACAAAATTTAACTTGAAGATCTTTTTTCATCACTTTAAAATGTTCCTTACATGTGAAAATTATGAAAAAAATATTTGTTCCAATATATCAATCGTTCGAGCGTAAAATGAACTTCATAATGCCATATTTTCAAAGCAATGGAAAACTCTCAACTTTTTTTAGAAAAAGTTTTCTAAAATGTAATTATGGGTACAATTGATCCCCTAGAGTTGGGTACAATTGATCCCCCTTCCAAACGGCATATTCTTCTTCTGAATTGATCGTTATGATTGCTGATTACGAAATTACTAATATTTATCCAAAAACTAATATTTATCGAACATTTGTCTGAAGAAAAGAGCAAAAATAATTAATTTTCTCTTAATTATAAAAAATAGCGCCTTTAAGTATGCAATGTTATTAGCGTTGAGACAAAGTTATAGAATTTTCTTCTTATGTCTGCTATAAATTGTGAAATGAGAACAAACATGACCAAAATAGTCAATTAACATTCTATCTTGGGGTTTTGTTTTATTTTTATACAAGGATTAGGGCTTCCTGAATAAAGATCAAGTCTCCTTCAATAGGGGATCAAGTCTCCCCTAACTTCAGAAAAATCGCATTTTTTTTACTCCCACGAAAATGCTTCTTGTTCATCAACGAGTTCAAGTATCGTTCTAATTTTTGGAGCATAGAAACTTGAAGTTACAAGCTGTCAGAAAATGTCAAAGACGGCGAGTTGCTAAATTTTTCCAAAAAGATATGGTGAAAATAAGAAAAGGGGATCAAGTATCCCCACTCTCCCCTACTGCTATTGATGTTTTAAGCTTCATGTGGTAAAGCTTAGTTCTTTTAGAAATGGGACACTTTCATTTGCTAATAGCTCGTTACCTAGTTATTGGATATTGAAAATTTTGACAGCATTTTGTTGCCTGTAAAAAGTACTATTCGACCTATTTTTTTCAAAATTAAAAATTAATGCGTTTTTGAGATATGTACGATGCAAGAGAAAAAGAAAAAAATAATTTTGCACAGTTTCCTTGAAAATACGTCATTATCAAATTGATGGCTGACAAAACCGTTGATTATTCAAGGAATTACTGAGTTTTTGTGGTGGATAAGTATGCAAACACTGTCAATAATGTCCACAAAGTTCAAATCAAGCATTGGAGAGAAGCACATGATCGGCAACAACGGTTAAGGATCATCAAGGAAGTCAAGTTTCATACCAGCATTTTTAATTTTCAATAAACGAAAAACTAAGGGTAGATCGCTGAAATGTCCAAAACAATTTTCTCCGATAAGCTGAAAGTGTTGCCTAGTGATGACTCATTGAAATCCAACCTCAAACAAACATTTTTTGATAGTTCCAAAGCTCTTAAGCTGTAAAACCGGTACCGAAAAAAAAACGTTCAAAAATGTGGTCAAAAATAATCAAATTTGTTCATTTCGAAACAACTGTATCCACTAAAATGCTTCCAGTTTCCAGTTTCCAGAGAAGTATTGGACAAAAAAGTATCAGAAATTGAAGAAGGAGGGTGAAGCCACCTAAAATATAGATTTTACGAAGTATAAGTTGGAGAAACTGATCAATACCATGACTGAAAAAAGTGTGCGCCAGCCAATGGGAGATACCAAGAATAAAGTAGAAATTTCTTTAACAAAAAACGGTAAATATTTTTTTTCAAATTTTTTCATGAAAGATCATAACATTACCTTCTTTTTCTCCATAGAAAGTATTTCGTTCAAACGAATGGTTTTTTAGATACAGGCATTCGTAACTGTCCCATTTCTAAAAGAACTAAGCTTTAATTGGCATCAAAACAATAATTTTGAAGATGAAACCATAAAACCGTTAAAACCATAATGATCAAAGTTACCCCGAAACATGAAATCTGGTGTTGTAACAAACATTTAGTTATGTCACAAAAAAGCAACCCCTACCAAAATATTCGAGAATTTATTAAAAAAGTTATCAATGTTCCCTCAGTTAACGGAATTATATCCTTTAATTTCATTGGAAA